>NC_056728.1:950412126-950599626 GCF_019279795.1 Protopterus annectens
CCACAAGTCCACACGAATAGATTTCACATTTACATCTAACAATGGCACACTCATAACACCTGACGTAACTACCAAACTCTTAGTTGTTACTATTGACAACCACCTCACCTTTGATACATAAATAAACAATACAGTAAAAACAGTCAACAAAAAAATGAGTTCCCTCTACAGCATCAGACCTTTCCTTACTCCACCTGCCAGATCCACTACTGCCCACTCCCACCTAATATCTACACTTCTCTATGCTTCTCCTATCTATACTAACCTGTTGAAGAAAAATCTTCTAAAACTGGCTAAATCCTACAGCAACAATGCCAGATTTGCCACTGGAAAACCCTTCCAAACCCATCACTGCCAAAATCTACAACAACTAGGTTGGCTGGAACTCCAGAATCAGCTTATGTTTAACCAACTTACAATTATCCATAAGACCCTGTACCAGCCTCATAATACTCCAACACTATCTTCCCTTGTCACTCCCTACAAAACCCTGAACACCTTACGCTCCTCTAATAAACTACTAGTTAGTATAAGCAAATCCAAACACCTGGCTGGTGACTCTCTCTTTTCAAATACAGCTGGGAGACACTGGAACCTTCTTCTTAGTGATCTAACATCACTTTCCTCCCGTACTATCTTCAAACAAAAGCTCAACATCTATCTTAAATCACACTGGCTCTGTCCTTCTTGTAACCCTGACTAACCTTTACTGTAACTGCTATGCCTTCTCTCTTTTCTTCTTCTTCCATTCTACCTCTCACTCCTTGTTACTTATTTCTGAAGAAATTAGAATGTAAGCTAAGTAAGCAAGATATAATGATTATTTTCTTGAAGAGTTTTAACCAGATACTATCTTAAAAACACTGTTGACTTGCTCTGTAAATAGAAATGAACTGAAAGAATGTGCTAACACTGAAGTGACCAATATTATCTGAAATCCTCTGTTCAATATTACATGTATGTTGTTGTACATTAGATATATATATATATATATATATATATATATATATATATATATATTTTTTTTAACTGTTTGGAGCTTTTCTTCCCGGGCCTCTACTGAAAAAGGACATGTATTAGACTAGCCCGGTCAATAAATGTAAAATAAATAAAAAATAAATACATTTGCAAAAAGCTGTATTTTTGATTGACAATCCTTGTTAATTGAGAATCCATCATTTTTTTTCATTGCTATTTATTGTTTCATGTAGTCTTAGTGAATTTAATGCTAATAGTAGAGGGACAATGGACATCCTTGCTTTGTGCCTTTCTTTAAAGTGAATCCTTGAGAAATGTAAGAACCAACTTTAACATATGCTTTGAGGTGTTTATACAGTTTTTTTTTCTGGAAATGCAAACACTTCTAAAATTTTAAACAAATAGTTCTAATCTGTAAAATCAAAAGCTCTCTTGACACTTAAGCTAATTAAGAACAATTTGTTGTTCATTCCATTTGTTAAATCTAAGATAGTAAGTACCCTTTTCATATTATCATATGCTAATCTATATAAATCCTGTTTGATCTTTATTAATGAATTTATCTACTATATCTCTTAGGGCCGGATTCACAATGGCTTGCACGGACTCTACCAGTAGAGTAAGACTCCATGCAGCCATCATGTCCGATGAGCGATCCAGGAACAGCCTGTAGGGGTGTGTAAGAGAGCTCCTAAAATGTCTCCTACACGGACAGGGCTGGGATATGCAAATTACCTCACTTGCAGCTGAAAGGCATGCAAATGAGGTAAATTTGCAATTCAGGAAGCACAAACCTGTCCGAGTAGGAGACGTGTTAGCTGCAGAAATGTACTCAGTTGACAACTGAGTACCGTTCTGCAAATAGCACAATGGAGCCTTGTCAGCTCCAAATAAAGGTTGCATATGGTTGGGAAAGCATGCCAATGGCCAAATATACGGCCATTGGAAAGGTTCCCAGATGCAAAATTAAAATAAAAAGAATTTTTTTTCGGCGATTTCCGATGTTTAAGCGTAGCGCAGCACCACGCAAACGGGGTGCGCTATAAAAATCATAAAATAAGACAATAAAAGCCACAAACGTGGAATTTCTGAAAATTGTTAAGTGACAATGTAAGGGAATAGCAGGCTGAAGACAACATGGCCACCGAGTAGGGGTTGCTAAGGGGAGAAGCCCAGTCTAAGACATGTAACCAAGCATTAGTAGGCATTCCTATGTAAATGAGTGTTAGGATAGTGAATCACACTTTTACATAGCAAATGAGCACAGTCAGTGGAGTGTAGGAGTAGGATATGGGGAGGAACAGAGTAGGAGATAGGTGACATCACCAGGGGGGTATGTATGAAAGTAGTGAAGCTCATTGGAGCACAGTGGCATGTGTTAGCTGTCAGTTATACATCATGGAATGAGGTGTGTCAACAGGTAGGCCAGGGAAAGCCAAGAAATGGAAGGTGTAAACTGTGGATAACACCAAAGTTACTTGCTGAGTGGGAATGCACGTGTGTGCGCGCCTGTAAACTCGAGTAAGACAGAGTGCGCGCATGGAAGTCTGAGTGCGCGCATTTAAGCTGGAGTAAGCATGTATAAGGCTGTTGGAAGACCTGTAAGCATGTTTGCGCTGGTGTGCGCACGTTTTAACCTGAATAAGCAAGTTTTAGTCCATCTAAGTATGTGTGCGCGCATGTGAGCTGATGTGAGTGTGTTTCCACTTCTATGCACGTCGCTCCCCCGAGGAAACAGAAAGGAAAAAGGAAGCACAACAAATAGTAGGAAGCTACCAGGGAATACTAGTAGAGCTAGCAGGTGCAAACAATCAGAATCAGGCAATTACACAGGCAGAACACTAGCCCAGCCCAGCACTTAAAACTCTGCAAACAACAGTGCAGTTTGTTTCTCTCAAGAGACACTGCAACACTGGAGTAAGCTACTAGAAGTGAAAATTGAAAAAACTACACTCAGACAAAAAATGCTAGGGGCTGCCATTGCTGTTATAAGGCGACATATGCAACATGCTGAGGGTGGTGACAATGCAAATGCTGCCGGACAACCCACAGTGAGGAGACGGAGAAGAGTGCACAGGCCCAGGGTCACCTACCAGGGGTTACATGAGCTGGAGATAGTGGAGCGCTATAGAGTGGACAGTGACCTCCTGCAACAAATTGTTGAGCTGTGCAGGCCACGCCTCACACACAGAACCAACAGAGGGGAATCCATCCCAGTGGAAACCAAGGTATGTGTTGGCTTAAGAATACTAGCAACAGGTACCTTTCAGAGACCAACTGGTGATATGATGGGGATATCACAGGCATCAGCATCCAGGGTACTGCACCAGTTCCTGGATGCCATGTCAGCACATGTCGGTGATCATGTATATTTTCCCAATTCCAGTGAGGTATTGGCCAGCAATATGCGTCTCTTCCAGCAAATAGCAGAATACCCTGAGGTAGTGGGTGCAATAGGCTGCATGCATATATGCATCAAAGCACCAGCCGGTAAGCGGGGTAGGGCCTACATTAACCGCAAGGGCTTCCCCTCCATCAACTGCCAGGTCATGTGTGATGCCCAGGGCATAATAATGAATGTGTGTGCTGGCTGCCCTGGAAGCTACCATGATTCCCATATCTGGCATCTGATGCAGCTGTACCAGACATTTGCCAATGGGGACATCCCACATGGTCACTTAGTGGGGGATACTGGCTATGCACTGGAGCTATGGCTGATGACACCCATCAGAAGCGCACACACACCTGAACAGGAATGCCATAATGAGGCACATGCACAAACACGAAATGTAATCGAGCGTGTGTTTGGGTTGTTCAAGTCATGATTCCAGTGCCTGGACACATCTGGTGAAGCCTTGCAATACTCACCAACTACATGTACCCAAATTGTCATGGTATGTGCTATGCTACATAATATGATTCTGCAAAAACAGCTGCAGCAGGACCAGCATAGGCCTGGGCCAAACAGCCCCCCACCAGTGCCAAGGCCATCACAGGCAGAGCGTGACTCGGAGGAGGAACAACCTGAGCCTGCCCCAGTAGGCTGAAGGAGGTGTGCCCAGTATGCCTTGGCCTTGGCAAAGAGGCAACGCATAGCACATACACTGGCTCAGTAGGAACCCTGGAAATGATACCTCACTCTGACTCGCACATATAGTAAAAGGGATGCCTAACTTGACACTACCTGTTTCCAAACATGTATAGGTAGTGCAGTATGTGCATCTGACATAGGCAACCCTGCAGCACCACCTGAGGCATGATTGCCATGTGTTAAGCAATGTAAGGTAGTGCTAAACAGCATTTACCACCATGTAGTATATGCAAACTTGATGACCTTGAGTATCATCCTACCCTCACCAAACATGAGGCCACAATATGAAGACAAGATGATCAATTACAACAATTGGCTTAAGTACTGGTGTCAGTGAAAGGGGATACAATGCCTGTCAGCCTAGGATGACATGCTCAACAAGACATGATGCTTCACTAGGGATGAATTTCACCTATCACCTGTGGCCTTTTGGATATTGCCAAAGGCTCTTGTCACCCCCATAGTGCCTTTTTTAGGTAAGGCTCAAAACACAAACCCACCTCCATAGGTATCACAAGGGATAAGAAACCATAAGTAATGCTACTCAATGCCAGAAGTCTAAACTGCAAGATGCATGCACTCCAAACTCTCCTCAGCATGGAGAATGTTGATATCTGTGCAGTAACAGAAACCTGGTTCAAGGCTCGCAAGAGCACCCTAGCATTAACAGGGTACACCTCATACCATGCTTTACAGCTGCAAAACATGGAACAAACTACAAAAGGAGGGTAAGTATCAATATTTTTCAAAGATACCCACACCCCCCAGGTTGGTGGCACAGCATGAAGCATCGGAGACTATCCATGTGCAACTAACAGTGGCTAAAACCGCCTTCTAGTTCATAGCCTGCTACAGACCACCCTCCTAAACCCAGGAACCACACTTGGCCAACTGGAGAACACATGAAAATATGAAGGTCTCCCCAAACACCATTATATTGGGTGACTTCAACTACCCAAACATAGACGGGGAGCATTACCCTAGCCCCAACACCCTAACCCAAAGGTTCCCAGAATTTATAAACCAAATTGCTATGGAACAACTTGCTACCACTCCCACAACAGGAAAAAACATACTGGACCTGATCATCACCAACATGGGGACTCTATGCCCAAGACCACAAGTGTATCCCTCACTGGTAAGATCAGACCAGAGAGTAATCTCACTAGATATTCACATCCCGATCCCAGCCCATGGCCAGAAAAACACAGTGAAAATTATTCACTAAAGCAAATGTCACACTCCTCAAAACTGAGGTGAAATCCTTCACAGCCCCTGTGCCTGTGGAAAATATGGCCCAGACCTCATAAACCTTTATAAACGCATTCTATGAACACCTTCAGGAATGCATGAATCATGCAATCCCAAATAAAACCAAGACCCAATCCTCCAAAGTCAGGCATCCTGTCCGGTGGACCCCAGCCATAAACAAACCATACAATACAAGGAGGAAGCTACTATATGATAGATCAAAATCCCAAAAAGGGAAGGCATCTCTGATCAGTATTATTGAAAAACTACGGCCACACATAAGATCGTCTAAGGCCATCTTTGAGATAAAAATTGTACAGGACACCAAGGATAATCACAAGGCATTCTTTACTTATGGTAGGAACCTGTGTGGGAATCCCCAGATATGCTCAGAAGTAGTCCAAAATGACAAACAATACACCAAACCCACAGACATTACCAACATCTGAGCTGACAGGTTCAGTGCAACCCCCCCCCCCCACCAAAAGGGCAAATATCTATCCCAGCAGAGTTCTGGCCCCCTGACATCGCAGATGCTCAGGTAACAGCCAGCCTCTCCAAAGCAAAACACACAGCATCAATGGGACCAGATGGTGTCCTGGGCTGTGTCCAACATGAACCCCAAGAAGAATTGAACACAAACATAAAACCACTTTTCAATCTCAGCCTTACCAGAGGATATGTACCCAAAGAGCAGTGTACAGCAACAGTGGTCCCTCTCCACAAAGGTGGTGCCTCAATGGATACTGCAAACTATTGCCCCAGAAGCCTGACTAGCTTGGTCTGCAAAGCTATGGAGAGGATCATCATAGAACTCAGAAATAAACATACTGGGGACCTACAGACACTAGATCCTACCCAGTTTGGCTTTGTTAAGGGCAGATCCTGCCTCTTAAAACCTGGTTGAGTCATTTGAAACAGTCACCAAGGCCATTGACGAGGGGAAGGTGGTCCACACAGCCTACCTGGACCTCGCAAAAGCCTTCCATACAGTACCCCACTTGGTCATCATAGATAAGATCACCAGCTTCAATATAAACCCCTATGTCACTAGATGTGTTGCAAACTGGCTCAAGGACAGAACCCGCATGGTCAGAAATGCTGGAGCCATGTCAGACCCCAAACCAGCTACAAGTGGCATCCCACAAGGCTCAGTCCTGGGACCTCCCTTGTTTGGTATATATTTCTCAGAGGTACAGGCCAACACAGAAGGACTGTTGGTGAACAAGTATGCAGATAACTGCAAACTGGGTGCCATAATCGACCCTCCAGCTGACACAAGCATCCTACAAAAGGGCCTCATAGAAACAGACAACTGTGCCAGAGCCATGTCCTCAAGCTAAACGCAAAACAGTGTATAGTCCTCCCCTTTGTCAAAAACTAAGTGCCCACAAATTACCACATAGGTGGTAACCCATTAAGAATGGAAGAAGTGATAAGGGACCTGGGAACCCAAGCTGATACCAATCTCTCATTCGATAACCACGTGGCCAAAGTGTTTAGAAAAACATTTCATATAGTCCACCTAATCAGGAAGGTATTCACATCTACATCAGGGGAGGTCATCGTGCCTCTTAACTCATCCCTCATCAGGCCCATAATGGAGTACAATGCCCCTTGTGGGATGTGCCTTATCAGACACCTGCAGCAGATGGAAAGAACACAAAAGTACCTCACCAGGAGGATCAAAGGGCTCAAACACATGCCATTCGCTGCCCGTTTAAAGAAACTGCAGCTCCACTCAGTGGCATACCGCCTGCCCAGAGGCAATCTGTGTCTGATGTATAAAGCCATGTCCAACCTGGAATCAATGGACATGCTGCACCTCGGAAAAATCAGAATCCCATCAAGCTACACGCTCAAGAGACCTGAACCTCAGGACTGAAATAAATAGGACATGCTGGAGTGACAGATTCATAACCCAAAGGCTCCCCCCACTCTTGAGTAAACCCCCACTCCAGGTTAGCCAGAGTCCCTCATTGACTCTCTTCAAGAGGAATCTTGATGAGTGGATGTGAGATTGTAGGTTTACCCTGGCTATCACTTCTATGTCACTGTTAGACAGAGGCACAGTATACTAACCTTGAAAAATGTCATGGCAAACTCCACTTAAAATGTGTGTTGAAAGCCAAACACACTCTGGCTATGATTATAAATGCCCTAGGGCAGATAGCCTAGTATGAACCTATGAACAGAATCACACACACCAACTAGTACAACTGTGGTCAATGTGGAGTAATGTTTGGCAATGTCCACCCAAGTTGGTGAATACACAGCAATGTCAGACAAGCCAGGTTTAAGTAGGCCATAGCTGAATAAAATGCAACATGCTCATAGTTGCCCAACTGGCCCTTAACTGGTCTGGTCTGCTCAGTATGAACATTTAAAGCAGTAATGGGACTCAAACCCATGATACTGTGCACCACAGTGAAAGTACTGAACCACTGCACCATGACAGTATTGAAGTATTCAGTCAGTATGAGAGAATGTTGCCAAGTCTTTGCAAACTATCACATGGAAACCCTGCAGGCACAGCATAATCCCTGCTGAGTTATGACACAAAGGAGTCTGGCAGTAAGAACACAACATGTCTTCCAACGCACACAGTATAAATGTAAATATTGGTCATGTTCACACACAACCAGAAATGTAGTGGACTCCAGATCTCAACATATGTAAAGGTCACACTGGGCATGCTCACACACTTGGACAAATGAGACATATGTCAGGCAACAAACCATGGAAAGCGTGAACTGGGCATGCTCACACACTTAGGCCATGTCTGAGTGTAGCAGTCAGTCACACATATCTGGCAGTTGTAGGTGTTAAGCCAGGAACCTTCCATGATCCAGCAATCCGCCCTGTGCACACAGTTAAATGACAACAGACACATATATTAATATACTGGAACCCTGTCATGATCAAACATGTTACGCAGATACACAAGTTGTTCATAGAAACTGGGAAAGCTACAGCAATAAAGACCTGCAAACAGTAGCAGCAACAAATATTGTGCATCCCGAACATAAACATAGGTGCAGAGGTCAATACTAGGCTGTCTGCCCTAGGGAATTCATAAGCCTAGGCAGAGTGTATTTGGTGTCCACCTCCCCAGTAGAGTAGCCTACTGTGCCTCTGTAAAGTAGGTCACAGAAGACACCCTTTAAGGCTAGTTTGCTGTGCCTCTGTCAAGCAGGGACACAGTGGAGATCCCAGGGGTGAATTTACAAATTTCCCATCCATGCGGCTGTATTTTGCTGGAAGAGGGTTGGCGAGGGGCTATGTCTTAACTTTAATTGGGATTCATTTCCAGAGTGAGGGGAGCCTCTGGATAATGAATATGTCCCTGCAGCATGTACTATTTATTTTTGTGCTGAGGTTTAAGTCCCTGGAGTGTGTAGCTCTAAGGGTCTTGGATGTTATGAGGTGGAGCATGTCCATTACTTCTGGGTTTGAAATGGCTGCATATGTCAGGCATAGATCACCTCTGAGTAGGCATTAAGCAACTGAGTAGAGCTGGAGATCCTTTAGTTGAGCTGCATAGGACATCTGTCTGTAGCCCATGATCCTCTTGGGGAGGTACTGTTGTGTTCACTGTAGTTGCTGCAGGTGTTGGGTAAGGTACACCCCAAAAGGGGCATTGTAGTCAAACATGGGCCTGATGAGTGACTAGTAAAGGGCCACAATGACCTCCCATGATCTACATGCAAACACCCATGTGATAAGGACGGCTATATAAAGGTCTCAGCAATGACTCTGTCAATGTGATTAGCAAAGGAGAGGTTATTATCTATGTGGGTCTGTGGGATATTGCTCTGTTATGTAGTAGCTTCCTCCTTCTGTTGTACAGCTTATATATGGCTGGGGTTAACCAGACAGGTCTCCTGTTTTGGAGGAGTCATGATTTTATTTGGGATAGCATGATCAATGCATACCTGCAGGTGCTCATACAATGCGTTTGTAAAGGATTCTGAAGATTGGGCTGTATTATCCTCCAGCACAGGGCCTTTGAAGTATTCCACCCCAGTCTTCACAAGTGCAAAGTCTGCTTTTTAGAAATTCTTTACAGTGATTTCCTTGGCTGGGGTTGGGGATGGGATATGGATGTTCAGGGAAAGTTGTTTATGGTCTGATCTTAACAATGACAGTTCTACCTCTGGTGTGGAACACAGAGTCCCCATGTTGGTGATGATCAGGTCCAATATGTATTCCCCCTTGCGGGTGTGGTGACTGGTTGTGCCATAGCACATGGATTCACAAATTGTAGTGGCTGTAGGGTGATAATGTGGAGGGCCTGAGTAGTATCCCCAGTCAATATTTGTGTACCTGAAGTCAACCACTATAATGGTGTGTGTGAAGACATGCATATCCTACACTGTTCCCAGGAAAGCCAAGTGTGGTTACTGGGTATGGGGAGGTGGTCTGAACTACACACAAACCAAAAGGCAGTTTTGCACAATGGTAGTTGTATATGTATGGCCTGTCATGCTTAGTGCAGTGGTACCAACCCAGAGGTGTGTGTATCTGTGATGTATATGGATACACCCCCTACTTGTGTTGTGTGTTACAAGTCCTGTGGTCAAGAAGCATGCTATAGAACATAACTTGGCAGTGCCAGTGTGCATATGTGACCCTGAACTAGGCGTCTGTTAATGCACAGATATTGTTATCCCCCATACTGAGGGATAGTTAAAGATGTACCTTCCTCTTTGGAAAGGCTGATGATGTCAACACCCTATAAATACAGCAGGAGAAGAGAAATCATCCAGTAATGCGACTAGCGTGCTGCGCTAATGCGTCTCTCTCAAGTATCATAACATAGTTAGGTAGGGGGTTGAATCCTGCAAATGCTGTGTGTGTGTATGCGATTCTCTGTGAAAGGAATGGCCTTTTTGAAGACTGGTATAACACACTAAAAGATGTACATTCCTCTTTGGAAAGACTGATGATGTCAGCACCCTATAAATACAGCAGGAGAAGAGGAACCATCTAGTAATGCGAATAGCGCGCTGTGCTAATGCATCTCTCTCAAGTATCATAACATAGTTAGGTAGGGGTTTGAATCCTACAAATGCCATGTGTGCGTTTGTCAATATATTGTGTTTTTGCTTTTATTATTGTATGACATATTATTATAACAGTAATTTCAATGCACACATCAGGTATGCATGTGCCACATACAGATATGTACCTGTGACCTTTAATAGTTCCTATGTGTGAAGCCTGCCCCATATGAATACAGTTGTTACCTTTGCCAGCATGTGTCGCAGCTTACCAGACCTTAGGCTATACATGTATGTTGGTGACAATGCAGGTTACTGCAGTGATCTGTGTCCTAGGCCAACTATGTGACACACACCCATGAAAGCTTTGATAGATTAATGTGGTTGAGGGTTCATGTCTGGAGTATATGTCAGACATGTTAAAACACAGCAAAGTCTGTGAGTGATGGACACCCAGTGTAGGTGTATGGCAACTGTCGCCGATATGCATACAGACACCTTCTTCCTTAGGTGTTACACCGAGGGACTGCAGAATACCTTTGCAAATGTGAATATCACAGGAAAGACAAGATAACACTTGTCCATATGTACACACCATTACCCATTCTACATGATGGGTGCTACCACCTACATGGTACTGTTAGAATACTATGTTAACTACATGCCAATGCCAATGCTACAGTTGGGTTACAGCAATACAGCATGGCTTGGACAACAGGTATCTGTCTGTATGATACCCTTGTGGTGGTTAGGTGTGTCATGTGTAGAATGCATTGTAGGCCACTGTATGTATTTGCAGTCGTGGATGGACATATCCGTAATGTGTTGGCATGTACGTGAGACTGCTATATGCCAAAGAGTATTGTTCCCAGGGATATGTGGGGCTCAGTAAGAATGGCTACTGGTATAGTGTAGTACTGCAGGGATTTCACTGACACCAGGTTCCTACATCTGTGTATCAGTTGAGGAGACACCATGTAATGACCACTGAATGTCAGGCTATGTAAGCTGTGTATACTACCAGAATGCAGACCATTGACATTTGGAAACCGTATCACCCACAGCATACTGTCAAACCATGTCATGTTCCATGCTAACCATGTTCACAAATGTACACCTGCAACTCAGTGATGCAAACATCACACATGTACTGTCCACACCCCAACACATGCAGGCACAGGTACACACAAGAACCATGTGGCACATGTGCAGACAGTACACTTTCGGAATTAACACTGGTGTATACAAAACTGCAATGACACCAGCCAAGGCCAGACCCAGACTTTGGAATCCGGCCGACCGAAGGGCTGCCTGAGGCCAGGACAACCCCATTTGTTAGGACTGCAGATGCATCCTTGAAGGACATCATAGGTAATGCATCATGCATGCTCGAATAAACCCACAACCTCATTACACTGTACTGTTAACAACATGATAATATTACTACAGTGCTATGTAGTCCCCCTGTGCATCAGCACCATGCTACCCTGTCCCTGCATCAATGTTACAGATGGCAGGAGGTGGCACAGTTTCATCATATGCACAGGGTGTGTACTTGGTTTGCCAGAGTCTGTCAATGACACATCCAATTGACATGTGTGTGTGTGTGTGTGTGTGTGTGTGTGTGTGTGTGTGTGTGTGTGTGTGCGTGTGTGTGTGTGTGTGTTAGTGGGGGACAACAGTACAACATGGGGCAACATTGCTGCAATGTGTGTGTGTGTATGTGTTAGCCCTAGGTGTTAGCATTATGTGTGTATGTATGCATGCACACAGTTCCACCACGTGGCTGCCATATATGGGTGTTTGTGGACAGCCACAGACTGTACCTGCCAGGTCATACAGATCACTGTCTCTGGCCACGGACACGGTACCTGTGCCTGGCAGGGGTACTACGGACAGTATCAGGTACTAAGCCAGACTGGATACTGTCATCAGAAGCAGTGGGTTGTTGACTGGACACATGTCCCTGCTGGGACTGTCCAGAGCCACATGCACATGGTCTTCTCGGACGGTCTAATGCCAGCAAAGACCCAGCATTGCTGGGGCTGGTACTGGCACTATGGAAGCGGCTGTGGGTTTGTTGTCGTCCGCGACAACTGGCAGCTGATAATGTTGCTGGCATACGTCCATGTCAACGCCTCAACTGTCCTGCACTGTCCTGGCTCCTGGACATGTAGTTGTGGAAGAGATCTAATGTGTCCCCCCAACGTCTATCAATGACCTCACTGATGTTACTGATGGCAGATGTAATGTCACGCATAGTGTCATTCATAGCGGTGCGATGTGCTCTAAGCTCCCTCAGACCCTGTCTGGTGTACCGTTCCATACGTGCCTGTGCCTGCATTATAGCCTGGAACATAGCTGAGGTTGAAAGACCTCTGTGGGTACGTCTGACAGGGGCAGTACGACCATGGATGCTCCAACGAGAACCCCTGGACATCTGCCTGTGTGGTACCATGTCAGGAATCTGGCCATGGCTGCTGTAAGGGGATGCATGTGCCAATGATACCACACTACCCTGGTCAATGCCCACTGTATGCTGTCCCTCAGCTAAGGACATTGGTGACAATGGATGCATCGTTAGGATGACTGTGCGCATTGATGGGGTTGACTGCTGTGTAGTATCAATTGGCTGACCAACAACAGACCCTGTCACACCTCCCTGTGCCATTACACATGTATCATCATAATCACTATTCCCAGCAGTGGCTTCAGTTTACCTGCTGCACTCCACCAGAGCAACATCAGAACCTGTGAGGAGAAGATAGGAAACACAGTTTGCAAATGTGTACATGATATTAGCACACAGGCACACATGCACACATGCACACAGGCGCACATGTGCACATGCACACAGGTGCACAGGCGCACATGCACACATGCGCACATGCGCACGTGCGCACATGCACACATGCACACAAGCACACAAGCACACAGGCACACTCCTCAGTACAGCAAATACAAACACAGACACACCTGCAGTCCAACACATACACAATACTGTTTTAGGGTGGGTGACAGTATCACAAGGAAAAACATCACTGCACACGTGTCAGCATGCATATTATGTGTTGCACAGGAACATGCAGTGCAAGTGTAGACAGCCCTTGTTAATAACAGTATACGTGTACTTGATGCTTGCGTGTAGTTGTTCAGTGATTGTCTCCACCCTGGGACACAATGTGTACAAGGACATAACGATGTTGTGCAAGTGTTACAAGCTGTGGGTGCATATATTTGCACGCACACACACACACACACACACACACACACACACACACACACACACACACACAAAACACATGACGGTGCTACGCAATGATTGCTATGTGTATTTTTGTGGTCAGCGGAACTGGATGTGGTGTAGTAACGTGAGCCATGATCAACATGCTTCTTGTGGTCAGTCAACAATAATAATGTGTGCCAGACAGGCATCTATCATGCTGTACCTGACGTGCAGTAACATGACTACATCCACAATTACACAGCCACTTGTTACATGGGTTTGTAAGGTGGCCAATAGTGAGCATTGCCTAACATGAATGTATTATTTGTTCAAGACTGTTGCACAAAGACATGATAGGCCTCTACCCCTCAGGTATATTATGTGTGCTGCGTAGATGATAAGTGGGATACTGAAGGGTGGCCATACAGCAGGTGTCATAATCGGACATGTGTAGCAGGCTAAGGTGTAGTGTGTATGCCAAACATGTGTGTGTTGTGTATATGTGTATCAGGTATGCCTGTACAATGTCCAGTACTGTGTTGCCACACATGTGTGTCATGCTCTGTGTATTGCATGTGAGTGAGGCAGCTATTGAGAATAATGGGATATGCATAGTCTCACAGCAAACATGCACAGCATGCATTACCCATAGGTGTGTTACATGTCATTAGCAATAGTATTGTTATTACACACTCACCAGCATGGATTGGCTGCCTTGCTGTCACTCCAGAGGTACCTGCAAAAATATGAGAGTGATTGCCAGTGGCCACAACTGTGCCATTGATACTGTGAGTATGATAAAGTACAGTAGTGCAACAGGTGGCTTTCACAGGTGTACAGATTATGCTCAGAATATCAATCTTGCAGAAGAATAGGCAGGTTAACAGCTACACAAACAGTACACATCTCACACACGCATAAACTACCAGTACAGAGAACAGTCAACTACAGATATGGCATGTTACCTGAACGCTCCATTTCAACATGCTGGGTGGCTCCGGTCTCCATGATGACACATGTTTGTAGATGTTGCTGTTGTTGGCCTGGAGCCACAACACTTAGGAGGTGCTCCTCCACACTGGTGAGGGGGGGTGGGTAGGTACCCCACCGCCTGCAGCAAGCTGTTGTCTGTGGATATCAGACGCACGCTGCCGGACATGTCTAATTAAATCACTGCAGTGATGGCGTACCTGCTCATATGTCCGGTAATGCATGCCTATGTCATTTACCTGACGGACAAGATCTTGCCACAGTGCAGCCCTCTCATGCTGGTTCTGGCTGGTCCTGGAAAACAGCACACAGTAATTCTGCACCAGGCTCTGGTGGGTCTCCTGATCCTCTGCTGCTGTATAAGGTGGGTTTCGCTGATGCACCATCACCCTGGAAGGAAAAGAAAAATATGTGAGCAAGTCATGTGGCACACTTAATATTCTAATGTACTGATATCACTTAACTGCTATATATAGCATCTGTCTGTCTATCAGGGGATACACATGTTTGATAGCACATATCAGTGCTCAGCCCACAACTGTCTGACAGTGCCTGCCACACTCCATACAACTACCTAGTATACACAAGCACTCGGCACACTGTGTGAGATACAATGCACAACCTCACACTAGGGGTATGTATCAAGCTAATGGATGAAGAATATTGTCATCCCGTGCATTGAATGCAATGCACATTTACAGTTTCAATGGTAATCCACCCTAGTCTTTGATGCCATACCCCTACCTGACATATGTGCACAGTTGTTACTATAGCCAACATACTGCTGTCACAGAGTATACATGCTGCCAGGTAAACACACATACCCTGTAACACACATGTGATTGCAGCCATGGTACAGGCATCATTACACACACATTACACATACATACAACACACAAATGCATGACAACACAGATGAGCATTAACTGTGTACCTTATATTACTGTGTGCCCCTACTTACAGATACCTATGCATGAGGTATGTAATCTGTGCAGACTACAGGAAACACACCAGACAGTGTTACCAGGGAATGTGAACATACACCATACTGTAGTGTTTAGGCCTACAACATCAGGTAGTACAACAGTTCATATGTGAGCTGGATTCAACAGCAGTACCACTTACTGAGCATACATGTATTGCTTCTGCCTACGATGGGACACCGCAGTCGTACACAGGGAAGTACGGCACAACATATTCCATTCTATTATGTTTGCATCCCGATAACTGACACATCTTTCTCTGGCCTCACACCAAGGACACCAGCTACCATGACAGACACAAACTCACACTAAGCTATCACACCTTTACAGACCTTGCACACAATCAGTGTCACACTCATTCAATGTCACATAGCTGGTATTGCACTGAGTACATGTGTGTATGCATTGTGTCATAGGTAGGTACTATGCTATTGGCCCTGGGCCTAGGGCAGCCTAGCCATATGCTACCCTGCCCTTTGGGACACATGTGATTTTACTTGCTCCTGTGAAACGGTTACACAGAGGTGACTAACAGGGCATATTACCTATCTCCATAACATTCATCAGGGTTATGTATGACATCTACTAATAAGGAGCCTTGTTTGCTAATGCTGGATGGTTTACTCCAGGGTATGGCATATTTGTGTATAGAAACCTGTACCTCCAGCATGTGCTGTTTAGTGCGGTGACAAGGATTAGGGCCCTAGGTCATATAGGCTGGATGGATTGTGAGGTTTTGCCATGGTGGTTGGCCAACTGGTATGGGTGTGATATAACTGTGTATGTCCAGCAGTGGTAACCTCTGTGTAGGAAGTATGCAAGGCACTCTAGCTGTGGTTTTGAGAGTCAGTCTGCATAGGGAATGTGTTTGAGGGCATTATCAGTCTTTGTTAGGTATGTCTGTGGCCTTTCCACTTGCTGTAGTTCTCATGGGAGGTACATACTGTATAGGACATTGTGAGGTGTAGAGGGGTACACTGACTTACATTTCCCTAGCTGACACACCTTTTGTGATGACACGTACCATGTACAGGGATTACAAGACTAGTGTGCCACTGTAGATATCAAAGGGGAGGCTATTGTACACCTGTGTCCCATGTTCCCTTCTGACACCTCCAGTGGTAGGCGGGCAACCACCTATGTGGTAGTTAGTGGTAACATGTTTTGGAATGGGGTATGGTACTGCAGTATCAACAATTGTGTTCAGTCCATGCCTTGGTCACCAGGCACCTGTCGCAGTACATCTGCCTCCTTGTCCCCCTCTCTCACTCTCTCTTTATATATCTATATATATATATATATGCATTATGCTGTCCTCAGGCCGTATAGCTGTAGCAGGTCTCACTGGCTCAGTCCCACAGAAGTTCACCACCACATGACATATACCTGCACTGCATGCTGTTTTCAATGCCACAGACTACAGCCTACATTGATATGTGCACATAGCAACCTTCAACTACGTATGTATGTCCAGCCTTCACTAACAGTTGCAGTATGTCCCTTGCCCTATGCACATCTGCATATACATATAGATACAGACTGCTAACACATATGGAGGGTTCACAGTATGTAGATTATTAGATTATGTAGTTTACATTACCTTTGTTTCTGACAGCTTTTTTCCGCTGGCTTGCTTGCTGGCTTGCTTGCTTTTTATTACTTTTTTTGGTCTCTCTCTCTCTCTGTCTCTGTCTTTCTCTCTCTCTCTCTTGTTGCTGCAATGATATTATTGCATGTGTCGACTGGCAGTACAGGCTGCTTTTGTAGGTATCTGCACATGTGCATGTGATGGCCTCTGCACCAATTGGTGGCCAGCATTTGGTAATTGCATGCAGCCTGCTGTGTGTTAATTTCAGTTCTCACTGTGATTTCAGGACACTGCTATAAAATGATAGGTTAGGTAGGCGTAGGCCTTTCAGTTTTGCAAGGTGGGGACCATGCTGGTTTGCTGTGGACACTGTTGTGTGAGTCAGAAGGTTGGTATATCTCTCATATCTAACACTGTGCTGTAGCCACTGAAATGCATGTTGTACTGAAACCTGACTGTTGCTTCTTCCAGTTCACTCTTCTCAGTGTGTATGTTAACTCACACCTGCTAATGCTAACACTGTTTACATGGGAGTATGTACTTTCCTGTGAGATTTGTGGATTAACTGGCATACAACAGTAGCTCTTGCAATGTGCTGCTATGGCTTTTGTATTTTCCCTTTACATTCACTCCTTGAATGCCTGATATTTGTCTTTACTGGAATGTGTTGCTATGGCTTTCCTATTTTCCATTTACATTCACTCCTTGTAATGCATGATATATTTCTTTCAGCACTAAGTTCTTATATGTTTGCTGACATGCAAGTAGTGTCTACTTTAACTTATTGACAGTTACCATTACGTGGGATTCCCCACCTTTCTGCCTACTGTTAGTACATTTCACAGGGAGTTAGTGGGGCACAGGTAACAGTTGTTTGCAAATCAGGGACATCCCTGTAAATCAGTCACAGTTGGGAGGTCTGGCCTCTTACCTATTCAAATATGGCAGTGTTTATCCTGCTCTGATACTGTGTGGGGTTTGTAAGGTGCTACTGTAACATTATTACCTACTAGAATGGCTGTTTCTCTTCTCACACTAATGTAATGCAATTCCACAAGAATTGCCAGTAAAGATACACAGAACAAGCTTTGTGTAATGTCCTTCCTATTTTCCCTTTACATTCACTCCTTGTATTTCATGATATATTTCTTTCAGCACCAAGTTCTTGTATATCTGCTGTGGCTCAGTGGTAATTCATGCAGACTAGTGTTTCCAAGGTCTGGGATTCGAGACTGACAGGGGTATTTTATTTTGCTGATGAGCAGACTACAGGCCTTGTCATACAGAGTGACTAAGGAACTTTTAAGCAGTTGTAAGCAGGTTTGCTCGAGTTTGTGTGACGCTTATCTACGCTTAGCTAAGTGCACACAAGCGCACACCCGCTGACTACTGCTTAAAAGCGCTTACTCCCGCTAACACCCGCGCTATTTTCTTTTAAAGAAAAGAAAATGGGGAAATAGGAAAGTGGTGAAAAAGGGGGCACAAAGAGGGTAGGACAGTAGGAAAACAAGCTCAGGATGTGCAGGAAGGATGTAGGGAAGGTCCATAGCTGCCCATTTCTTTATATGTTTGAGATTTGGTGTGAAATTTGAAACCTTCCACCCCTGAGAGAGGGGTGAGGACAACAAAATATGTTGTACTGCCAATTAGAATTATCAGTTTACATGTCCAGCGGACATGTGTGCAAATTGGGCAGCTATGTATGGGGCGTAATTTTTTTGTGGAAACAGAGTGCCCTTTTTTTATTATTTTTTCAGGTGAGAGTGGAATGTGAGGTATAGAAAGTAGGTATATATGGGGAGGTAGGTTGGGGAGGTTAACAGACAAGACAAACAAGATGTGGGGGGGGAAACACAATTGACAGGGATGGATGTTTGGATATCGCGAGCCCATGAGCACACAGATGGTAACAGTGGAACTGAGATTCCCACCCATGGGCAGTTACCACTGCGCCTTCACAGCCCAGGCCAGGGCTGTGCTGGGGGCTGGATAGGACGGGCAGGCACACCCGTGAGTTGCACCACTCTCACCTCGAGCTGGCATAGGGGATCAGTCACAGAACACCTGATCTCACTACGCACCACAGACCAGACCCTATGGAGGGTGAGTGGAGGCTCTCCTCCGGCCATGCTTGCAGAGGGGGGATGAGCACCATCCCCTGCAAAGCTTCCACCTGAAGGTTGCACAGGGCCACCAGAGGAGGAGGTCCCGGCCTGGGCACTGGTGCAAGGTGCACTCACCAGCTGAGGTGGGAGAGGTGGGTCCGCTGGAACCCGCCTTCCCTGTTGTCCTATGTTTAGCAGTATTTTATGGCATTTTGGGTTAGTAACAAACAACACCATTCAAAATTAGTTGTAACAGCATGCATCAGTATTCCCATTAACCAAACACCCATGAATTCCGAACATTGAGCAGCAAGCATAACACATGCATATTTAGAACAACAGTGCACATTCCAACAGCATGCAGGGTTGATTGGTGGCAGCAGGCCATCAGGTTTGGATATGTGAACAAGGCACATGCATCAACATACATGCAGATATGTATGAACCAACAGGACAAATGTCCATGGGAATTAATTGTGAATACACATATCCAGTTTGGTATGGAATGGCATAATTTGTAAAAATAGGGTAGGTTGGAGAAATATTACATTAACAACTTACACTACCTATACATATACTGTACATTCCTAGTAGATGCAGATATATATCCCCTACATGTATTAGTACAGTTTCCTGTATGTAACCTTAGGAATGCTGGTGATGGGGATGTTACTGCTACATTAATATACATTCAATTTTTATTCATATATGTTCATATCTGGCTGTATTCAGGTACAGCATCCTGCTACATTTGATTTACATGGGTCTAGACAACTGTGGATGTTCAGCATTTCATACAACCATACTATCTCCGTAATGCAAGGGTACAGCAACATATCCAAATTGTGGGACGGACACAGTCCAGGTTCTGTACTTTATTTAAGACATTACACTCTTTGGTTGTGGCTGTCTCATTCATTTCATTATGTAGTGACTGCAGTATACCTTTATTCCAGACTTATTACAGCTTTCTTGGTAGCTTCAAACTGTCTTTCTCACTTATTTTATATTTACATTTCAGAATGGTACTTAATTCTGGGCTTTATTAACATTTATTACTGGGTTACAACAATCCTTTCCAGCTGACTCACTTATTTCATATGACAGAATTTACAAGGATGTATTTGACACTTGTCTATCCTTTGTTGATTGATTACCACTCATTTTCAGGCTGAAGCAGTTATCTGATATTACAATACAGGTGGAAACTCTATTTGAGACTTGTTTAATCTTTATTACTGGTTTGCATTACACTGTTTTCCAGGCTGCATCACTTATCTAATCTTACAATACTAGCAAAATCTTTTTTCTAGGCTTCTTTCACCTTTATTACTGGGTTACAACACTGAACTCTTTTACAATCTGTCTCACTTATATTCTATAACAATACCAGCTAAATAATTACTAACCTGCCTGGTGGTGCAACCTCAGCAGCCTACCAGCATAGGCTCGCCGATTCGCAGAACGAACACCTGCAGCTGTAATATAAATGAAGGAATACTGGAACATACCTCTCCATACTATAGGCTAGGATAGCATTTCTTACATACGTAATTACATGGATACTTACTCAGTAGTGGGGCATTGGGCATTTGGCGGGCCTCCTGGATCCAACGGTTCAGTTGGTCCTCCTTACATCACTTCAGGTCTGCATGGTGGTGACGGACCTGTTCACCAGTCCTTGGAATGCCTGTGGCACTGGTGAGATCATGTGCCAACCGGTTCCATGCCTCTGCCTTGTACGCTCCCCATTGAACCTGCCACTGCATGAGTTGTGCTTCATGATCATGGACTAGGAGTCAAACCATATATTTTGACTCCTCAACACCCCACCTTTGTGCTCTAAAGTGATTTCCTCTCCTGCACCTGCCATCCTGACTGCAGATGGGTACCACAATCAGTTATTCTGTGTATTCCCGCCTATGGGGCTTATATATGCCGGTTTTCCAGCACTTATCTGTGATTGACCATTTTGGATATTTATCAGCTTAAAGCAAACCTGCTTTGTCATGGTTCTATTTTTATTCATTCCTATATATATGCTAATACTGTATTTCTCAGTACAACTGTCATGGCTTAGTGGTTTAGTACTTTGACTATGGTGCACAGCATCCCAGGTTCGACCCTTGGCATTGCTTTTTTTATTTTACTACTGTCTAGACAGGCTAGGAGGTGTGTCTGTGTAAAGGCGGCTTTGATACAGCTTGCCCAATGTTGCCCGCCAGTAAGCTGGTTGGCACGCTGCGCAGCTCCGCGCAAATGGCTTACGCTGGGTAACGCATTATTTAGCTATGAGCACTCATATTACACTGGGTGAAGCACTGCTGAGTTACGGGTACTCATATTAAGCTTGTTAAAGGGCTGCTCACCTCCAGGCACTCATATTAAGCTTGTTAAAGCGCTGCTCACCTCTGGACGCTCATATGCAGCTTGTTAAAGCGCTGCTCACTACGGGCACTCATATTCAGCTTGCTAAAGCATTGCTCAGCTATGGGCAATTATAATCCTTTTTTTATAAAATTATTCTGTTGGATTTCTTCACAAATACATAGCCCATTTCATTACATTTTACTTAAATTATAGTTTTATATATATATATATATATATATATATATATATATATATATATATATATATGTGTGTCAGGGGATTGTTTCATACTTATTTAAATAAAAATGGTGAATGATGTTGTGGGGGCTCAAACCGTGGCTACCTCCTCTTTGGCCAACATCTCTACCACTACGCTGTTGCTACTTGGCTTAAATTGCATATGTAGATCTTATATGCTTTTAATGTCTGCTAACTGTGGCTGAGCGAAGGGCATACCCATGCAAATGAGCAAATAGGGGCAAACATTTTTGAAATTATAAAAAAAAAAATGAAACTGCTATTTTTACGTTTTACACATTTTCAGTAGGGTTTAGTCTGTGGGGATGTGTGGTGTTGTGTTCCTTGACATTTCTAAAGACTCGCTCGTGGGTGTTTACTTTCAGGCCTCTGACTCTTCTGTGGGCGTGTCCCTTTGCAGTACTTGGCATTCGGACACGCCCCCTACTTTCCTACACGGACCGTGTTAGTCTAGGGTATGATTCAGCATGCCCTCATGCATATGCATGGCATGCTGACATCATACCGTTCAACTGCAGCCTCCGAGTAAGACATATTAAGTCTTACACGGAGGTTTCGTGAATCCAGCCCTTAGTCTTGTAGTGAAGATGGGAATAAATATTTATAGTCTACATTTAATAATGAAATAGGTCTATATGAGAAAACTAACTTACTATCCTTTTCTTGTTTAGGTATAGGTGAGATTACAGAAATTTTCCATGAAGGAAGAATTATTTTGTCATTCTAAATTATCCTGAAAATGTCACTCAGTAATTCTTAAATGTTTAACAGAAGCAGACTCACCCTGGAGCTTTACCACTTTCCCCCTTTTTTAAAGCTTCTGTTAGGGTAATAGGCTTTTTCAACAGAGATATTGTTTGGTCATTAAGTTTATTACTAACATTTTCTTTAAATACTTGTCAAGTTTGTAATCATCAGGATTATTATCTTTATTAAGAACCTCATGGATTTTTTTTAAAAATATTAATCATTTCCTCTATGGTTGAAGTAAGTTATTAGTGTGAGGATTTTGGATATTGTTGATTTGTGCTTTTTTGCATAACATCTTAATTCTGTTAGCTAATTTATGTAGATTTTGAAAGTAGTCGAGTAACATTGCAATTTTATTTTTTTCTAAAACTATCTCCACTTTATGTGTTAAAACTGATATTTTATTTTTAATGACTTCATTATTATCTAATTTCTTTGTTTGTTGTTCAAATCTCGCTTTATGTATTTCTAACCACTCTTTATAGGTTCATAGGTTCATAGGTTAGTACTAGGCTATTGGCCCTAGGGCCTATACATGCCTAGCCATAACAATTCCCTGGCTGTTTCTTCCCACAGTATTTACTTCCCTGGAGCCCTGTCTAGCAGGGTGACTAACGTGATCCCCGGGGTGAATTTCCTATCTCCTATCCAATTATCAAGGTTCCTTATGAAGAGGGCCAAAGAGGCACTCAGCTTGACATGTATGGGCAGTCTATTCCAGAGTCTGGGGAGTCTCTGAGTCAAGAACCTATCCCTCTAGCATTTTTTGTTCATTGTGATGACAAGGTTTAGATCCCTGGAGCGTGTGTCTCAGAGGGATTGGGGTTTCTTTAAGTGTAGCATGTCCAACAGCTCTGGGTTTGACATGGCCTTGTATGTTAAGCAGAGATCACCTCTGGGTAGGCGGTATGCAACCGAGTGTAGGTGGAGTTTTTTTAGACTGTCACCATAGGGCATCTGCTTTAGGCCTGTGATTCTTTTAGTGAAGTATTTCTGTGGCCTTTCCAGTTGTTGCAGATGTCTTGAGAGGTACATACCAAATGAGGCATTGTATTCTATAATGGGTCTAATGAGGGATGAGTACAGTGGGACAATGACCACTTTTTTTCTGCATGAAAAGCCCTTAGTGATGAGGTGTGCCACATAAAAGGATTTCCTGACTGTTGTGGTGATGTGGTTATCAAAGGTGAGACCACTGTCCACCTGTGTCCCTAAGTCTCTTATCACACTTTTGGTGTTTAGTGTACTGCCACCTATGTGATAATTCACGGGTACATGTTTTTTTCCAAAGGGGATAACTATACATTTCTTGGCATTGAGCTTGAGCCCATAGCTCTGGCACCAAGCATCTGTTTCTGTAAGGCCCTTTTGTAGAATATCCACATCATTTGGGGATTCAGTAAGGCTCCCAGTTTGCAGTCATCTGTGAACTTTGTTAGCCAGAGTCCCTTAGTGTTAGCCTGTACTTCAGAGAAGTAGATGCCAAACAAGAGCAGTCCCAGGACTGAACCCTGAGGTACTCCATTTGTCACTTGTCTGGAGCTGGATTTGGAGTTGGCTACTTTTACAGTGTTGGTTCTGTCAGTAAGCCAGGTGGCAACCCATTGAGTGATGTAGGGATTAATGCCCAGCTTAGTAAGTTTATCTATGATTCCAGAGTGGGGGATTGTGTTGAAGGCCTTGGTGAGGTCCAGATAGGCTGTGTGCCTTACCCTTGTCCACGTCTCTGGAGACTGATTCAAAGAAGTCTTTTATTGAACTATAACATACAATTGACTAAGCACTTTCACCCACATAGGGCATCTTCAGAGTCAGTTATCACATCTAACTTTTTGGAAGAACTAGATGTGTTAATTGATTTGTTTGTCCAACGAGGTTATCCTATGGACCTACTGACCACAATCAAACAGGACAACATTGGAAGAAGGGACACAGATTTTAGTTGTATTTAATTGTAACACTAAAATGGTTATATATGTGGCTACTTGTTTATCTTGTCCAGCATTCTATATTGGGATGACCACTAGAAAGTTGTGATAAAGAATTATGGAACACAACAGGGACATTAAAAATAAGAAATCAACTAATTCATTATATAATCACAGTAAAGATTGTACTAACTTCAAAAAAAATTTATTCTTTGTTATAGACAGATTATATACTAGAGATTTTGGTGGTGATTATAAAACCATTTTGGACGTCAGGGAATGCCTGTGGCAAATATGACTAGATGCAAGCAATGCACCTGTTATTAATGACACCTTATCTCTAGCATGTATATTGAAACACAAGGCAGTGTGTATTTAACAAATAGACACAATGGCATTTACATTTTTTGTTAGGTGTATGAGTTACAAGAGTTTACAGGTGTATTCATCTTTTGTATTTTATTTTTTATATTGTTTATAAGTATATGTTACATAATTTTTCTTATATATTTTTATATATGATATTTAGCATCTATATTGTGTGTTTAATATATTTTTATGTATGGTTCAGATGTTGTAACAATAGTTGGAAAGCTGACATGTTCATTACTTACTTGGTATAGGGTGTCGCTATACAACAAATCTGTATAACATCATGGTAATGACAGTTAAGGGTTAAACCTTAAAGCCTCAGGAGAGACTTAACAGCAATGATTTACTACCTGAATTGAGTGTTAATTGAAATGGTTATTTAAAGGGTGCGTTTAGATATGATAACTGACTCTGAAGATGCCCTATGTGGGTGAAAGCGCTTAGTCAGTTGTATGTTATAGTTCAATAAAAGTCTCGGTGGTTTTATCTTGGTATCACCAGTGTTTTTTATATTACTAGTTCTTCTTCCAGTTGTTGGATGATTCGAAGAAGTCAATCAGGTTCAGGAGATAAACGAACCCAAACTGTGTGGGGTCCAGTGTTTGAAGGTTGCCAATGTCTTTGTTTATAAGTTCCATGATAATACATTCCATGGCCTTGCAGATCAGGCTCATCAGACTGAGGGGGCAGTAGTTCCCGTGATCCAAGGTGGATCCCCCCTTGTGGAGTGGAATAGCTGTAGCTGTGTGCTACTCAGTGGGCACAAAGCCTGAGGTGAGGCTCTGATTAAATATGACACTTAGGTGAGGTGCCAGTTCATTTTGTAGTTCATGTAGTACACAGCCTGGGATTTTGTCTGGTCCCACGGATGCTGTATTCTTAGCTTTGCGGAGTGCATTTTTTACCTGTATGGTCATTATTACTGGAATTTGGCAATCTTTCGGTATTGAGATGGCCTCTTTATATTGACAATATCCTTGGGAATCAGTATATTTAATGCCATTCTGTTGTAGCTCAGAGCAGATCTGAGCATTGCCATTTAGATTCTTGACATAACTGTAGAATGCCTTGTGGTTGTCTTTGGAATCTTTGGCAATGTTATTTTCATAACTAGCTTTGGAGGATTTTATGAGGGATCTCAGCTTCTTACTGAGGCTGATAAGGGAGTTTTTTACATCCTGGGATTTTCCTCTTTTCTGCAACAGTTTCTTCCTTTTGTTGTAAAGTTTGTTTATGGTAAGGGACTACCAGATTGGCTTCCTTTTTTGGAGGAGAGCATCTTGGTTCTATTGGGGATTGCACGATTCTTGCACAAGTGGATATGCTTGTACAATACCTTAGTGTAGGATTCAGCAGTCGAACTTTCAGTTCCCTTCTGCATGGGTGTCATGAAGTTTGTCACTTCTGACTTGAGTAGCATGAAGTTGGCTTTGAAGAAGTTTTTTATGGGGGTTTCCTTACTGAGGGGCGGGTGTGGGATGTGGATGTCAAGGGTCATTAGCTTATGGTCAGACCTGACCAATGAGGGGGTGATCATAGGTGTGGAGCATCGATTTCCTATGTTGGTAATGACCAGGTCTAGGATATTGGAGCCCCTGGTTCGACTAAGGATTAGATAATCCAGGGCATTGGAATTTATGAATTCAAAAAACCGTTGGGCAAAGGTGTTGGTACATGAGTAGTTTTCCCAGTTAAAGGCAGGGTAGTTGAAATAATCCAGTATTAGGGTGTTTGGTTATATCTTAATATTTTCCAGTATGTTTAGAAAGGGCATGGTGGGGATCTGTAGCAAGCTACAATTTGGATTGCAGTCTTACCTAGAGTTAGTTGCACCAGGAGAATTTCAGACGCATTGTGTTGGGAAACTAGCCTGGTGTTGTGAATATCCTTGGTGAATATGGACACTCCTCCACCTTTAGTGTTTCAGTCCTGGTTTGGTGGCCGAAAAGTGTGGTAAGAGTTGTAGCCTGGTATTGCAGGGGTGCTCTCTGGAACCTTGAACCAAGTTTCAGTTACTGCACAGATATTGATCTTCTCCATTTTTAGGAGTGCCTCGTGAAAAAGCATTTTGAGGTTTAGACTTCTAGCATTGAGTAGCATTACCTTCAGATTCTGCATGCTTGTACCTGTTACGGTGGTGGTTTTGTCCTTTGAACTTTGCCTAAAAAAGGTACTATAGGGGTGGCAAGAGCCTTAGCCAGTAACCTGAATCCCAGGGGTGACAGGTGCAGACCATCTCTGGCAAAGCATCATGGTCTGTTGATCATGTCATCCCAGGCAGACAGATACTGGATCCCCTTTGAATGACACCAAAAGCCTAGCCAATTGTTGAAGTCAATCATGTTGTCCTTATAATATGGTATCATTCTGGGTGAAGGCAGGATGCTACTCAGGGCTAGGGTCATACCTACCTGGGCCACATGATCCGAGAGCTCTTTCATGTCTCTTTTCATGTAGTCCAGGGAGGTACATCTCAAGCCATTCACTCCAACATGGACAATGACAGAGTCATATTTGTACTTGTTGTGGAGTGACGTGATCCCACTCTGCCATTTTATTACTAGCCCATCTTCCCATTCTTTATTTTATATACATTTGTAAGGAGTCCTATAATATGACTTTACTATCCTGTTATCATCCAAAGATAAAAAAAAATTCTGAATTTGTTCCTTAAGATAACTCTTAAATTCTTTTAGTTTTATCATATATACTGGGATTCTATAAATATGAAATTTCTGTATATCCATTAATATATTAATACTTAGTGCATTATCATCAGACAAAAGGACAGGAACAGTTTTAAAATAATTAACTTTATTAAGTAAATCTGTAGAGGCAGAAATCCTATCATTTCTAGCTTGCAATCCATGTGCATAAGAATAATGAATGAGGAGCAATGACTTATATTCTGCTTTTACTATTAAATCAAGTAAATTATTATTTCTAATTCATCTTAGTGCTTTAGTTAGTGCTGGAGTTTTAGCTTTCTTGTCTTCACTTGTATCTTCTATACTAGATATGCAGTTAAAATCCCCTGCTAAAGTTAAACTACCCTTAAAGACTTTGTAGTAAGTTTAAGTGATCTTTAGCCACTCTTGTACCTACTCCAGAGATCCAGTAAAATTTAGCTAGTGTGTAGAGTTTGCCATTATATTTGATTATTACAAATGTATGCATTCCTTTAGGATTATTAATGGATTCCATGACCTTAGGCATTACAGTAGATTTTCTCCAAATTATAGCAGTTTCTTTACTCTTTTGAGTAAAAGAAGCAGATGGTAATATTTTGCAATCTAAGTTATTTAAGTATTGTATATCCTTATCTATCAAGTGACACTCTTGCAAGAATATGTCTCCTCATTTAAATTTAAATATTTCATTAATGATTTCCTTTTATTGTCACTATTTAATCAATTTACAATACTAGATACTACATTAAAGCTGTCTATACTGTGTATTTAAAAATATGTCTTTTAAAAAGATAATATGACATATTTATCCACCATATAAATGTAATTGTGCATAAGACTGTAATGCATTCCACTAACAATATCTTAACTTTCAGACTAAACTACTAAAACCCATAAATAAGAAAAAACAAGTCTACAACTGTAACTGTATATATTACTAAAAAGACACAACCTACCATCAATACCAAGGTTTCTAGTTTGCCTATCTAATAGACAGACTACTGTATTATCTCTCTAACTACCAGTGCCTAAAATTTCATCAAAAATTAGCCAAAAGCTACTGTGGCTTACAAATAATGAATACACTATAATATATAAATTAAAAATAATAAGAACATATTAATTTAGTTATATTTTGCCATTTAAAACTATTACTCGATTACTACATAAAAGTTTAATAATCTTCTATTAATCACAAATATTAAATAATACAACACACAGTGTGTTATATGCCTATCTATGTAATAGCAGTATAAATTATTCATTAAATATTCCTAAATTATTCACTCATTCAACATTACTAAAACTAAATCTCTAAATAGGTAAGTAGAACAAAGTGGGACCTGAAGAGATAAAGATATCTGTAAACTTACAAGTGACAGGTAATCTTAACATACTAAGCTATTCTAGAAAAGGAAAACCAGTGCACATATATATTTAGCATGCTAAAAAAGATATATGCATAATTTGTAGAACTAACAAAAGCTCTGAATTAATTTTAAAAGTAGAAGTGTATATAACTTAAGATTGTCTAACACTCTTAATATATATATATATAGTCCAAAAGAATGGAACCCAGTGATAAACTGCACAGTAGACACAGCAAAAAACACGAACCAAAAAGAAAAGCTGTGCAGAAACATGGGCTCCGGTCTTAATGACACTGTTTCTATTAAACCAGCATTAAGAGGACGTGAGCTACCTAAGAAATGAGCTTATTATGTATAGAGAGAGAGAGAGAAGCTCACCAGCTGAAATATAAACCCCTATGCCACTAGATGTATTGCAAACTGGCCCAAGGACAGACCCCACATGGTTAGGTCTGCTGGAGCCATGTCAGACTCCAAACCAGCTACAACTGGTGTCCCAAGGCTCAGTCCTGGGACCTCTCTTGTTCAGTATATATTTCTCAGAGGTACAGGCCAACACGGAAGGACTGTGGCTGACCAAGTTCGCAGATGACTGCAAACTGGCTGCCATAATCGACTCTCCAGCCGACACAAGCATCCTCCAAAAGGGCCTCATAGAAACAAACAACTGGTGCCAGAGCCATGGCCGCAAGCTAAATGCCAAAAAGTGTATAGTCATCCCCTTTGGCAAAAACAAAGTGCCCACAAATTACCACATTGGTGGTAATCCATTAAGTACAGAAGACGTAATTAGGGACCTGGGGACCCAAGTTGATAGCAATCTCTCATTTGACAACCACGTGGCCAAAGTGGTTAGAAAAACATTTTATATAGCCCACCTCATCATGAAGGGATTCACATCTAGATCAGGGGAGGTCATCGTGCCTCTTTACTCATCCCTCATCAGGCCCATAATTGACTACAATGCCCCTGTTGGGATGTACCTTACCAGACACCTGCAGCAACTGGAAAGACCCCAAAAGTACCTCACCAAGAGGATCAAAGGACTCAAACAGATGCCATATGCTGCCCAGTTAAAGAAACTCCAGCTCTACTCAGTGGCATACCGCCTGTTCAGAGGCGATCTGTGTCTGACATATAAAGCCATGTCCAACCCGGAATTAATGGACATGCTGCACCTCAGAATATCCAAATCCCATCAAGCTATGCGCACGAGAGACTTGAACCTCAGCACTGAAATAAATAGGACATGCTGGAGGGACAGATTCATAACCCAGAGGCTCCCTTCACTCTGGAATGAAATCCCAGTCCAGGTTAGGCAGAGTCCCTCATTGACTCTCTTCAAGAGGAATCTTGATGAGTGGATGGGAGATCGTAGGTTTACCCCGGGTATCACTTCTGTGTCACTGTTAGACAGAGGCACAGTATACTAACCTCGAAAAAGGGCATAGCAAAATAAATTTAAAATGGGTAGCGAAAGCCAAACACATTCTGGCTAGGCTTATAAATGCCCTAGGGCAGATAGCCTAGTATGAACCTATGAACCTATAAACCTATGTACCTTGTTCCCCATTGGCCCTATGTGCTGTTAATCACCATGGCAATCACAATACTTTGGTAGCATGTGCAAAGGTCACTTGTCAGTCACCTCTATGGTACAGTTGTGGAATATGTGGGTCATGTGGCAATGTCACAGCTGCCACATGTACACAGTCAACCCTCTCCCCTACACATGGACGTACAACACATGTATGAGATGCAACCACATAGCCAAACTGGGGACTAAGCACTCTGAACCCAGTACTGGCATAACCTGTCAGGTAGCATGAAATACTACAGTGTCTACAATACCAGTCTGATGTAGACCTACACTGACAGCAATCCAAACACGTGAACACACTGGGCCATTCGTGGATCCTCAGAATAGCATCCTGCCTGAGCAGCAGACACCTCTGTAGCTGGCACGCAGGCATACGTTAAGCCAGAACGCAGCACATGCAACACATAGCACACAAATCCTGTGTGCCAAACAGTCACAGCCTGTATGGCTAGACAACACACCTGCTACAGTTGTGTTAGGTACCTTTATTGTCTGGTACAGTGAGGTCCCGCTCACCAGGCTGGACAAGGTGAAGGTCACAGTGATATGCCCATGGGGCACTATGGTCCACCACATAACACAAGCATACAAGTCAGTCAGAGGCATGGACACATATGACTCAGTCATTGTCCATGCCACTATGGCTGACCTGTGATGTACCTCCCTGGGCTACATGATAGGGAACATGGAAGGGCTCTCTGAGCATGTGGCACAGGCTGGTATGACCTTGACCTTGGTTGGCATCATACCCTCACCAGGAATGCTGATGTATTACTGAATGCTGATGAATTACTGTAGCTACAACACCCTAGCTGAAAGGTTCCTAGCATGTAGTCATTGCATTGCTATGGAACAATTTGTTACCACTCCCACAACAGGTGAAAACATGCAGCACCTGTTCACCAACAACATGTAGACTATATGCCCCAGACCAGATGTGTATCCCTTGCTGCTAGGATGATACCATATACATCTTACACTGTATATACACATACCACATGCAGCACCCACACAGAAGACCACAGTCATAATGTTATCCAGTGCAAATACCATGCATTCACATGTGGCAGGCGTCAGACATGGGAACTATTGAAGGTCACAGGTACATATGTGCATTTGGCACACACATACATCATCTGTGTCCATTGCCATTACTGATTTAATCGATGTCATGCATTATTGTGAACAACAACCCACACACATGGGCATTCTGTGTGACAAAAACACACATGGCATGTGTGGAATTCAAAGCCATAACTAACTGTGCTATGACAGTAGTGAGAGACGCAGTAGCAGAGCATGCTATTTGCATTACTGGGAGATTTGCCCTCTTCTGCTGTACTTGTAGGGTGCTGACATCATCTCTGTGTAGAGATTGGAATATGCAGCAGCTGGTGTGTTGTACTGGTTGGCAAATGGGTCAGTTCTCTCACATATGCAATTACACACACAGACACACATACTTGCAGGATTCAAACCCCTACCAAACTATGTTATGACACTCAAGACGGATGCATTAGCGAGGCACGTTATTTGCATTACTGGGAGGTTTCCCTTCTCCTGCTGTACTTATAGGATGCTGACATCATCAGTGTTTAGAAAGGGGAATGTGCATCCTGTCGTGTGTTCTCCTAGTTGCCAAAAGGGACATTTCCCTCACACAGAATTGCACACACACTAACCCCACCTCACCAAAACACACACACTTGCCGGATTCAAACCCCTACATAACTATGTTATGGAACACAAGACAGGCACATTAGCAGAGCGTGCTATTCGCATTACTGGGAGGTTTCCCTTCTCCTGCTGTACTTATAGGGTGCTGACATCATCAGTGTTTAGAAAGAGGAATGTGCATCCTGTAGTGTGTTCTCCTAGTTGCCAAAAGGGACATTTCTTTCATACAGAATTGCACACACACTAACCCCCCCTCCACACACACTGAGCATTTGCAGGATTCAAACCCCTACCTAACTATGTAATGACACTCGAGATGGACACATTAGCAGAGCGCGCTATTCGCATTACTGGGAGGTTTCCCTTCTCCTGCTGTACTTATAGGGTGCTGACATCATCAGTGTTTAGAAAGGGGAATGTGCATCCTGTAGTGTGTTTTCCCAGTTGCCAAAAGGGACATTTCCCACACACAGACTTGCACACACACCAACCCCGCTCATCCACACACACTGAGCATTTGCAGGATTCAAACCCCTTCCTAACTGTATTATGACACTTGAGGGAGACGCATTAGCAGAGCGCACTATCCGAATTACTGGGCATCTGCTCTGCACCTGCAGTATTTATAGGGTGCTGACATAATTATTTCTACAGAGGTATGTACATCTAGTACTACCTGTCAGGTGGGGGATAGCATATATATGCATTTGCAGCCACCTACTTCAGGGTCAGATATGCAGATCGCACTGTCAGGTTATGTTCTATACCATGCTTCGTGACCACAGGACCTGTAACACACAACACAACCAGTTCGGACCACCCCTCCCACATCCAGGACACACACTTTACTTCCCTGGGAACAGTGCCAAGATATGCAGGTGTTCACATACACCATTCCAGTTGTTAACGTCAGGTACAGGTATATTGTGTGTGGGAACTACTCAGGCCTCTACAACATTACCCTACAGCCACTACAATTTGTGAGTCCATGTGCTATGGCAGAACCACTCACCACAGCCACAAGGGGGAATACATATTGCACCTGACCATTTGCAACATGGGTACTCACTGTTCCACACCAGAGGTAGACCACCATTGTTGATATCTGACCATACCCACCTTTCCCTGGACATCCATATCCCATCCTTACCCCCAGGCAAGGTTGTCACTGCAAACAAAGTGTATTTATCAAAAGCAGACTTTACACTTGTGAAGACTGGGGTGGAAGACTTCAAAGGACCCATGCTGGGGGAGTATACAGGCCACTCTGCATAATCCTTGACAATTGCATTCTATGAGCATGTGGAAGGTTTGCATTGATCATGCTATCCCAAATATACCCATGACTGCTCCACAACAGGGCACCTGTCAGGTGTACACCAGCCATATATGAGCTGTCCAACAGACGGAGTGAGCTAATACATTGCAGAGCAGTAGCACACAGAGGGAGGACATCTCTGAACAGTACTGGCATGACACTTCAATCCCTCATAATCATCATGACAAAGTGTTGACAGTGAAATTGTCCAGACAATGCAGATAAGGCTCCCCTCAGTCTGTTATTGATGCCCACTTACTGTTAGAGGTCCTCAGCAACCCTCTTCCAGCACACACCAACAACATGGATGTGGCTTAGCAAATTCAACCCCTGGGATCTCCACTGTGTCCCTGCTTGACAGAGGCACAGCACACTAGCTTCACACGGTGCCTTATGTGACCTACTTTACAGTGGCACAGTAGCCTACTGTACTGGGGAGGCAGACGCCAGGCACACTCTGGCTAAGCTATCATTCCCTAGGGCAAACAGCCTAGTGTTGACCTCTACACCCATATGTTTAATTGTCAGATGCACAATATTTGTTGCTGATAGACTGTTTGCAGGTCTTTATTGCCATAGCATTCCCTGTTTCTATGAACAACTTGTGTATTTGTGGAAGATGTTTGAATATGGGAGGGATCCACTGTATCACGTATGTCTCTGTAGTCATTTAACTGTGTGCACTGGGCAGATTGCTGTAATGTGGTTGGTTCCTGGAATAATACGTACAAATACCAGATATGTGTGGCCAACTGCTAAACTGAGATTTGGCCTAAGTGTGTGAGCATGCCCAGTTCAGGCTTCCCATGGCATGTTGTCTGACATATGTCTCATTTATCAAAGTGTGCGAGCATGCCCAGTGTGATCTTTCCATATATTGAACTCTGCAGCCCACCACATTTGTGGATGAGTGTGAACTTCAACAATATCTCACGTTTATGGTTGTGTGTTGTGTGTCATGTTGTGTAGTTACTGTCCAACTGCTTTGTGTCTGAACACAACAGGGATTATACTCTGCCTGCAGGGTTTGCATGGGATACTTTGCATACAGTTGTCAACATCCTTTCATACTGACCTAACACTGTAGTACCATATAGTGTACTGGTTCAGTACTTTCACTGTGGTGGACAGTATCCTGGCCTTTAGTCCTATCACTGCTTTACATTTTCATAGTGAGCACAACAGCCTGGTTAGGGGCCAGTTGTGCACATCTGACCATGTTGCATTATGTTCAGATATGAACTACTTAAACCAGGCTTGTCCAACATTGGTAGTGTATTCCACAACATAGGTGTACATTGGCAAACACTAGCGATGTGCCCTAGGCCATTTCTAATGCTAGTTGGAGAGTGTGTTTGTCCTTTGACACACATTGTAAGCGGAGTTTGCCATCACATATGTCATGGTTAATATACTGTGCCTCCCTCTACCAGTGACATAACAGTGATACCCAGGGTAAACCTACCATCTCCCATCCACTCATCAAGATTCCTCTTGAGGAGAGTCGATGAGTGACTCTCTGGCTAACCTGTACTGGGAATTTACTCATGAGTGGGGGTGGCTTCTGTGTTATGGATCATTCAGTACAGCTTGTCCTATGTATGTCAGTGCTGGGGTTCAGGTCTCTCATGTGCATAGCTCACTGCCATTCAGATTGTACAAGGTGCAGCATGTTCATTGATTCCAGCTTGGACATGGCTTTATACATCAGGCACAGCTTGCCTCTGGGTGGGCAGTATGGCAGTGTGTGGAGCTGCAGTTTGTTTAATCAGGCAACACATGGCATCTGTTCAAGCTCTTTGATACTCCTGGTGAGGTACTTTTGGGGACTTTACAGTTGATGGAGGTGTCTGCTGAGGTACATCCCACATGGGCTATTGTAGTCAATTGTAACGCTGATGAAGGATGACTGCAGAGCCACAATGACCTCCCCTTATCTAGATCTGACAACTTTCATGATAGGTGGGCATATGGTATGTTTCTGTAACCACTACAGCCACATGTTTGTCCAATGCAGGATATCTATCAACTTGTGTCCCCAGGTCTCTCATTATATGTTAAGTACTTAATGGGTTAACACCTATGTGGTAATTTGTGGGCACTTACTGTATATCCACAGGGGTTGACTATACACTTTTCTGCAATTAGCTTGCTGACATGGCTATGGCACCAGTTGTCTATTTCTATGTGGCCCTTTTGTGGGATGCGTGTGTCAGCTGGAGGGTCAGATATGGTGGCCAGTTTGTAGTCCTCTGCAAACATGTTCAGACACAGTCCTTCCATGTTGGCCTGTACCTATGGGACATATATGCCAAACGAGGGAGGTCCCAGGACCAAGCCTTTTGGGATGCCAGTTATATCTGGTTTGTAGTCTGACATGGCTGCAGCATGTCTGACCATGTCAGTTCTGTCCTTGGTCTGGTTTGCAACCCCTCTACTGACATAGGGGTTTACATTTAAGCTGGTGAGCCTATCTATAATGAACACGTGGGGTATTGTATGGAAGCTTTTGCAAGGTCCAGCTACGCTGTGTGGACCACATTGCCCTCATCAATGACCTTAATGACTGTTTCAAATGAGTCAAACATGTTTAAGGGGCAGGATCTGCACTTAAGAAAGCCACACTGGGTAGGGTCCGGTGTCAGTAGGTCCCCAATATCTTTATGTCTGCGGTACATGCTGATCCTTTTCCATAGCTGTGCAGACCAAGCTTGTCAGGATTCTGGGGTGGTAGTTTGCAGTATCCATTCAGGCAACACCTTTGTTGAGAAGGACCACTGTTGTTGTACACTGCTCTTTGGGTACATATCCTGTGGTAAGGCTGACACTGAGCAGTAGTGTGATTTGGCATTACATTCTTCTTGGAGTCCATGTTGGACTCAGCCCAGGACACCATCTCATACCATTGCTGCTGTGTGTTTTGCTTTGTAGATGCTGGCTGTTACCTCAGCATCTGCAATGTCAGGGGGCCAGCAGTCTGCTGGGATAGATATTTTGCATTCTGGGGGTGTTTGCACTGCACCTGTCAGGTTGTATGTTGGCAATATGTGTGTGTGTGTTTGGTATGTTGTTTGTAATATTTGAGTGATTCAGAGCATATCCGTGAATTCCCAACAAGGTTCCTACCATCAGTTGAGAAAGCCTTGTGATTATCCTTAGTGTCCTGTACAATTTGTATCTTCATAGGTTCATAGGTTCATACTAGGCTATCCACACTAGGGCATTTATAAGCCTTGCCAGAGTGTGTGTGGCTTTCGCCACCCCTTGCTATGTGAATATTATGGCCATTTATGATTTACTTTACTGTGCCTCTGTCTGGACATGACACAGTGAAGACCCCCAGTGTACATCTACGATCATCCATCCACTTGGCAAGATTCCTGTTGAAGAGTGTCAGTGAGAGGCTCTGCCTAACATGGAGTGGGATTCTGTTCCAGGGTGTAGGGAGCCTCTGGGTTATGTATCTGTCCCTCCAGCACATCCTATTTCATTATGTGTTGAGGTTGACATCTCTCACTCTCACAGCTCCAATGGCTTTGGGTTTTCTGGGGTGGAGCATGTCCATTACTCCTGTGTTGGACATGGCCTTGTACGACAGGCATACAATGCCTCTGTGTAGGCAGTATGTGACTGCATTCAGCTGGGGTGTCTGCAGCCAGGCAGCATATGACATATATTTGAGACCTTTTATCCTCTTGGTGAGGTACCTTTGAGGTCTTTCTAACTGCTGCAGGTGTCAGGTAAGGTACATCCCAAATGAGGCATTGTACTAGATTATGGGTCTGATAAGAGAACAGTATAGGGGCACAATGACCTCTGTTGACGTAGATGTGAATCCTTTCCTGATACGGTGTCCAATATAGACAGTCTTCCTAGCCACATTGGCAATGTGAGTGTCACATAACAGGTTACTGTCCACTTGTGTCCCCAGGTCCTTGATTACTCCTTCCATACATAATGGTTTACCACCTATGTGGTAATTTGTGAGTACCTTGTTTGGTATTTGGTGGGACATTCAAACTGTCCAGTGTCTTCAGGATGGCTGGGTGGGGTTCCTGTGTGTGAGAGTGTGGTCTGTAGCATGCTACAGACTGTACAGCAGTTTTTCCTACGGTTAGTTGCACATGGGTGGTCTCCGATGCTTTGTGCATTGTCAGTTACCTGGACGTATGGGTGTGTGTGCTGAATATGGTACTCCTCCTCCTTTTATGTTTTGGTCCAGGTTTTGGGGCCATAACACATGATATGAGGTATAATCTGGTAGTGCTGGTGTGCTGTCAGGAGGCTTGCAGCAGGTTTCTGTCACTGCACGGACATCGATGTTTTCCATACTGGGGAGGGCCTCGGGAGCATGCATATTGAGGTTTACATGTCTGGCATTGGTCAGCATTACCCTTATGTTTCTTTCCACTTAGGTTTTCTAGGGTGGTGGGTTAGTCTTTTCAGCCTTGCCTACGAAAGGCTCTATGGAGGTGGCAAAAGCCTTATCCAATATCCAGACGCCCACGGGTAACAGGTGCAAGCCACCCCTGGAACAGCAGCGTGGCTTGTCAAGCATGACATCCCAAGCAGACAGACATTGGATCCCCTTGGAATGACACCAGTAATTGTGCCACTTGTTAAAGCTGATCATTCTGTGTTTGTACTGTGGCATAATTCTTGGTGAGGGTAGGATGCTGCAAACGATCAGTGCCATACCGGCCTGGACTACATAATCAGAGAGCTCATCTATGTCTCTTTTCATGTAGTCCAGGGAGGTACATCTCAGGTCATTCACGCCAGCATGGACAATGACTGCATCATATTTCTACTTGCTTTGGGGTGACCTGCATACTTGTGTTATGTGGCATATTGTAGCAGCCTACAGGCAGCTTACTGTACCCTTTCCCTTGTTCAGTTTGGTGAGCGGGACAGCAGTGTGTCTGACTATGGAGTCACCTATTATAACTGTATCAGGCATGTTGTTTCTCCTTCTGGTCTGTGACTGTTTGGCACACCAGCTTTGTGTACTATGTGTTGCATGTGCTATGTTTGGAGGTTGTGGTTGCTTGGTTGTCTGCTTTGGAGGCCTCTGTTGGTGTGGTGTGTTTGTAATTAGGACCTCTGGGAATGTTTTTCTGTGTTTATGTCTTTGGTTTGCAGTTGTGATAGGTCTATGTGGGACTGGGTTTGTGGTGTGTGTGGTTACCTTCTCCTCCTGACTAGTTTTGACAGTACTGAGTTGAGGGAGCTCAGCCTCCGGTTTGGATAAATGGTTGCATCTCTCACATATATTTGTATTTCTTGGGAGGAGTTGAGGGTTGTCTGTGTACTTGGGGCAGGTGTAACATTGCCTCAAGATTCACAGATTCAACTTGTTGTAGTCGGCCTTAGGGGATTGTATGTGAGGACATATTTTATTGCCATACTACTGATCAGTGATTACTTCCCTTTTTATGTTTGCTCTATCATGTAGTAGCTTCCTCATTCTCTTGCATGGTTTGGTAATGGCTGGAGTCCACCATGCCAGATGCCTGCGTGTATGGCATTGTGTCTTGTTTTTATTTGGGATTGCATAATCCAAGCATTCCTGGCAGTGTTCATGGAATGCCTGTATAACAGGTTCTGAGGTGTGGCCCATATTTTGCACCTGCACAGGGCCTTTAATGGATTCCACATCAGTTTTCAGGAGTGCAACTTTTGCTTTACACATGTTTTTCACTGTGGTTTTCTGGCCAGGGACTGTGGTCAGGATGTGTATATCCGGTGTGATTATTCTATGGTCTGGTCTTACCAGTGAGGGATACACTTCTCATCTTGCCATCCAGTACCCATGTTGCTGATTATCACATCCAGTATGCTTACCCCTCTTGTGGGAGTGGTACGTTGTTCCTGGGCATTTTGGTTTATGGATTCTAGGAACATTTATCCTACAGTATTGGAACTAGTATAATGCTCCCAGTCTATGTTTGGGTATTTTCAGTAACCCAATATAACGTGGTTTGGAGAGCTTGATATATTCATGTATTCCAACATAGGCCAAGTGCAGTTCCTGGTGTTAGGATGGTAGTCTGTAGCAGGCTATAAACTGGGAGGCAGTTTTAGCCACTGTTACTTGACCATGGCTAGTCCATGCTGCTTCTTGTTATGGTACCAACATGGGGGTGTGGTTATCCTTGACAATTATTGCTAGTCACCCTCCTTTTGTAGCTTGTTCCATGCTTTGAGGCTGTACAGCACAGTATGAGGTGTAACCTGGTAGTGTTAAGGTGACGTTGTGAGCCTTGACCCAGTTTTCTGTTACAGGACAGATATCAACATTCTCCATATTGGGTGAGTTTAGACTGCATGCATCTTGCTGTGTAGACTTCTGGCATTGGGTAGCATTACATCTAGGTTCTTATCCCTTGTGATACTTATGGAGGTGGGTTTGTGTTTTGAGCCTTACCTATTCAGGGCACGCTGTGGGTAACAACAGCCTTTGCCAGTATCCATAAGGCCTGGACTGATAGGTGCACACCACCCCTAGCAGGTGGAGCATCATGTCATGCTCAGCATGTCATCCCAGGCTGGCACACATTGGATCCCCTTTGACTAACTGCAATACTTCAGCCAATTATTGCAATTGATCATCTCATTGTCATATTGTGGCATCATGCTTGGTGAGGGTAGGATGTTAGTCAGGGTCCTCAAGTGTGCATATACTACATGGTGTTACATTGCTTAACACATGGCATTCGTGCCTCAGGTGGTGCAGCAGGGCTGCCTCTGTCGGATGCACATACTACACTCCCTGTACATGTTTGAGAGCAGATTATGTCATTTTAGGCATCCCTGTTATTATATGAGTGAGTCAGAGAGGGGTATCATTCCCAGGGTTCCTACTGAGCCAGTGTATGTGCTATGCGTTGCCTCTTTGCCAAGGCCAGGGCATACTGGGCACACCTCCTACTGGGGCAGGCTCAGGTTGTTCCTCCTCCGAGTCATGCTCTGCCTGTGATGGCCTTGGCAATGGTGGGGGGCTGTTTGGCCTGGCCCTATGCTGGTCCTGCTGCAGCTGTTTTCGTAAGATCATATTATGTAGCATAGCACATACCATGACAATTTGGGTACATGTAGTTGGTGAGTACTGCAAGGCTCTACCAGATGTGTCCAGACACCGGAACCGTGACTTGAGCAGCCCAAACACATTCTCTATTACATTACGTGTTTGTGCATGTGCCTCATTATGGCGTTCCTGTTCAGGTGTGTGTGCATTTCTGATGGCTGTCATCAGCCACGGCTCCAGTGCATAACCTGCATCCCCATTAGGTGTCCATGTGGGATGTCCCCATTGGCAAATGTCTGGTACAGCTGCGTCAAATGCCAGATATGGGAATCATGGTAGCTCCCAGGTCAGCCAGCACACACATTCATTATTATGCCCTGGGCATCACACATGACCTGGCAGTTGATGGAGGGGAAGCCCTTGCAGTTAATGTAGGCCCTACCCCGCTCACTGGCTGGTGCTTTGATGCGTATGTGCGTGCAGTCTATTGCACCCACTACCTCAGGGTATTCTGCTATTTGCTGGAAGAGATGCATATTGCTGGCCAATACCTCACAGGCATTGGGGAAATATACATGATCACCAACATGTGCTGACATGGCATCCAGGAACTGGTGCAGTACCCTGGAGGCTGATGCCTGTGATATTCCCATCATATCACCAGTTGGTCTCTGGAAGGTACCTGTTGCTATTATTCTTATGCCAACACATACCTTGGTTTCCACTGGGATGGGTTCCCCTCTGTTGGTTCTGTGTGTGAGGCGTGGCCTGCACAGCTCAACAATTTGCTGCAGGAGGTCTCTGTCCACTCTATAGCGCTCTACTGTCTCCAGCTCATGTAACCCGTGGTAGGTGACCCTGGGCCTGTACACTCTTCTCCGTCTCCTTACTGTGGGTTTTCTGGCACCATCTGCATTGTCACCACCCTCAGCAAGTAGCCTATGTCTCCTTATGACAGCTATGGCAGCCCCTAGCATTTCTGCTCTAAGTTCAGCTTTTTCAGTTTTCACTTCTAATAGCTTACTCCTGTCTTGCAGTGTCTCTTGAGAGAAACATCCTGCACTACTGTTTGCAGAGTTTTAAGTGCTTGGCTGAGCTACTATTCTGCCTGTGTAATTGCCTGCTTCTAATTGTTTTCACCTGCTAGCTCCAGCAGTATTCCCTGCTAGCTTCCTACTAATTCTGTTGCTTCCTTTTTCCTTTCTGTTTCCTCAGGGGGGAGCAACGTGCATACCACAGTGGCTTACACGCATGCACACAAGTTTACACAGTTCAGAATCTGCTTATTCGGGTTAAAACGCGCGCACACCAGCACAAACAGTCTTACAAGTCTGCCAACAGGCTCCCACATGCTCAGTCTGCCTTACACACACGCACACTGCCCTACTCGCACTTCATGGCATGCACACGTGCACATGCACGCCCAGCAAGAAACTTTGGTGTAAGCAACAGTGTATACCTTCCATTTTTTGACTTTCCCATGCTTATGTTGTGGCACTCCTCTTTCCATGATATGTGTCTGACATCTGTCATGTAACACTGACCTCTAATGAACTGCGTTTCTTTCTACCATTCCCCCCTGTGATGTCAGCTATCTCCTACTCTATTCCTCCCCCTTATGTATCTCTTACACTACTCAGAATGTGCTCATTTGCTATGTGACAGTGGAATTCAGTATCCTAACACTCATTTACATCAGATTGCCTACTAATGCTTAGTTACATGTCTTAGACTCAGCTTCCCCCCTTAGCAACCACTAAACAGTGGCCATGTTGTTTTTGGTCTGCTGGTCCCTGCATTGTAAATCCATGTATTGCATAAAACCCACATTTGTGGGTTTATAACCTTCATTTTTATGTTTTATACAGCGCAGCCCATTTGCACGGGGCTGCGCTGCGTTTAAACATTGGCGATCGCCGGGAAAAAAAATATTTATTTTTCATATTTGCATCGGGGTACCTTGCCAATGGCCACATATTTGGCCATTGGCATGCTGCCTGACACATATGCACCCTTTATTTGGAGCTGACATGGCTCCATTGTGGTTTTCGCAGAAACGTACTCAGTTGTCAACTAAGTACATTTCTGCAGCTAAAACGGCTCTTACACGGGCTGCTTTGGGCTTTGTGGATCACTAATCTACCTCATTTGCATGCCTTTGGGCTGCAAGTGAGGTGATTAGCATATCCACGCCCACTCCGTGTAAGAGACATTTTAGCTGGTCTCTTACACGGACTTTAGGGCTGTTCCTGGTTCGCGAAGGCTGCATGGAGTATTACACTACTCTTAGACTCCGTGCAAGCCTTCGTGAATCCTGCCCAATGTCCTATTTTTTTTCTTTTCAAATTAAATTCTACTCTTTCTATGTATCAAGATTGTTTCTTTTACTTATGTATGTATTACTATTGAATTGTAATTATATAATTCCATGGAGCATTTTATAACGCTCTTATGTTTGAGATGTAAGAACTTGTCTGAGGCACGTTTGATGAATATAATTAATGCAAAAGAAAAACTTTCATGATGCAGCAGGCATTTTCTCATCAAAGCATCAGGGGTTTTAAGTAATCATTACTTTGAGTGTGGGACTCAGTGTAAGGGGGAGGAGTTTGACTAACAAACTATTGGTATTCATTTATGAAACTTATATCCTTGCCTTGCTCTCATGCCCTTTCCACCTGCTCAGCACCTTCACCCCATCACTGGTGCAGATCTGACGCAGTGCCAGACCATGATGGTAGTGGTGGTGGTGAAACAAGAATCGACCTGTAGAAGGAAGCTTTACATTTATGAGTCATTGCTTGCCCAAATCCGCACGCATGATCCGAAGCTTTGGGTAGTGTCTGAAGTGATTGATATAAGTGACAGAAATCAGTTACTTCAGGACTGATTGTGTTATGGTCCATGACAGACTGAAAAAATGATAAATCCAGAAGGGTGCCCGAGGAAAGCTATTGCTCCTTTCAGTTCAGAAGAATCAGTTGAACTGTTTTTTGTCAAATACCAAGGATTCCTACTGCATGCTTTATGTTGGAGGTGTACAAGGTGTGATCTACTAAAAGGAAGCCCTGGAGTATGAAGTATGCTGAACAGAATCTATCTTTATCATGCATAGGAATGCTTGGTTTTCCTACAGGAAAAGCTGGGGACTCTTGCTGTGAAATGGCATGTTGCCCTGATGAGTTTACTAACATAATTACTAGGATAATCAGTTTAGAAGATAATGAATGGACTGTTACAGATGCTCCCTCACATAATCAGGCATCATCATTTTCAAACATTTAAAGGTGTAACAAGATGGTTTCCTCAGAAAAAAATATTATTCAGATGGTAGCAAAATAATTATATGGTTCTGCCTTGTTACAAAACATGACTATATTAATAGACTAACAGTAGAAAGATCCCTAAAGAAAGAGTTGGAGTTTCAGAATGCTCTTCATTTATTTACATCTTTGCAAATAACATACAGATCTCAGGAACCAACAGTAGTGTAGTATGATATGTTGGTGCTGTAGCACAATAATACAACTTAGAAATGATATTCCCTTATATCACAGAGAATCTGTTTGAAAAGAAGCTTTAAACTGTTTGGTAACAGAATGGCTACCAAAAATGCACATAATAATGCTACAGCTGGTAAACTAAAGGATGCAAATGCTTGCTGCAGTATCAGGTGCATGTTTGTATAGCCATTAGGATACATAAAATTCTTTTAAGTGCAAATATCTGATTTAAATAAGGGCAATTTACCAGATAGCAGTCCAAAACTGCTCCAATAACACTGGGAAAAGATTCTCAGAATAGTCCTTGTGTACGATGATTAGTTTTAATGCTGAAGTAGAACAGAAGGATTGGTCACATTCATCTGGTCATAAACAATAGAGCAGCCAGTCAATTTCTTTGGCGTACTAGTAGGTTAACATGAAAGAATAACAAGAAAAAGACCAAGCCTGAAATATAAGCTCAGTCTTACAGGAATTTGTTCAGAAGAAACATTTTAAAAAGTATGTAAAAATACAAAAAATGATAATTACTGAATAGGAGGAATAAGAAAATTGACTTCGAGCTATAGCAAAAATAGCTAAAAGCATATTATGCATCCATTACTAATGTTAAGAGGGCAAATCGATAGTTACGTTTAAAGTTTGGACATTGCTTATGTTTCATAATCCATGAGCAATATCTGATGTATTTAAAAAGACATATGAAGTTTAAAATATTTTGCATATGTATTTAATATTGCTATGTTGTGAAACTATGAAATACAATCTGGGAAGTCAGGCTGATGAAAGCTGAATAGTGTCCAAGTTGGATTGAGACCTACTATATCTTGAAGCCAAGATGGATTCACCTAGGACTACTAATCAAATGCACAAACCTAGTTAATCATTTCATGCATATGTTTAAGTTATCATCGAAATCAGACTGGTTCTTGTTGACTGGACCAAGGCCCATATATTTCCTTATGTAAAAAGGGTATCTATCAATTAATACAAACAGTAGCCAAGAGTTATCCTAATATCACTAATTAATTTTCTTCTTGATTAAAATATGATTACAAAGTGGCACAAACATGTATATTACTAGCAAACTTCCACACACATCTGTGCACACTCGCTAAGATATCAAACAGAAATATATAAACTTTTAAGTCATTAGCATGCTTTCAGTGTAAGAAGTTAAACTTCCAGCCTGTGAATTGTCAGTCATAGAAATTATTAGAAGTAAGCTCTTCTACTTCTGTGATTACACTTAAAAGACACACATCACTGAGAACCCAGTAAAAGAATAGAAATAAGACTAAGTTATTAGAATCCACGTATACAGAGTCATGCAGATTTGCTGAAAAAGTGCACAAATTGAAAGGCAGTCAGATTTAAAACCACCATTGTGGAAACTGCTGCCACTTATACAAAATCAGTACATGTGTGAGGGTTGTAAACATAGTCACTCCACATACACATGCACATATCAGGGAAAATAATGCAGAAATGCCACTTCAATTTTACCAACAGGTATAGAGGGAATAAAATTAAACCAGCAGTATAAACAAATAAGACAAACAAACGACTGTCTTAGAGCATGAATTCTAGTCCTATAAAAAAGTGCCAAAATGCATTTTGCCTTATATCATATAAAAATGCATCAAATAAGAAAGGAAGGTCAAACATATGGAACAAAGTGGAAAAATAAATAAAAACATTACAAAAACCTCTCTGTAATAAGGCAGTGTAAAACATGGAAGCCTTTTTCATTTGATTGGAGGAAGTGATGTCAGTCATAGTTACACCATTGATGGGATCATTTGTTCAAAGTCATTCACCACTTGATTGTGTGTGTATTTGTGTGTCTCTTAATATGCATGTGTGCGTGTGTATATGTGTGTATATGTATGTAGGTTTACTATCAAAATACTGAAAGCCTTAACCACGAATGTTCACTTCATTAACCAGAACAATGTCAAGTTGACTGCTCAGAATGTTGATTCGTTCAGAAGGCAGGAATTGACATTTGATAGTGACTAAACTGTTCATCATCCAAAAAAATACACCATTTGAAATCCAGACATATTTCTACTGTTTTGCTGGGGGTAAGCCCTCCCTGCACCCCCCCACCCCCTGCTAATTATATATTCTACCTCCAAGATCAAACTACAGTGAGGAAAAGGGTAATTTTCCAGATCCCCACTGTAGTGTGATCCAATTCAAAACACTGATGCTCAAAACTCCGAACACAAGCTACATGTCGACGTTTTGATGTTGACAGGATTTGTGTTCCCGGTTTCACCTTTTTTGCACCTTTCCGTTCAACCTTCTGACAGATGGTAAGCTGCATGTCATTATTTTGATAGTAAACTATATATATATATATATATATATATATATATATATATATATATATATGTGTGTGTGTGTGTGTGTGTGTGTGTGTGTGTGTGTGTGTGTGTGTGTGTGTGTGTGTGTGTGTGTGTGTGTGTGTGTGTGTGTGTGTGTGTGTGTGTGTGTGTGTGTGTGTGTGTGTGTTTATGTGTGTGTGTGTATGTGTGTTTATCTAAGTATGCATACAGATTCATGGATACTTACTAAGCTATTAAGCTGGGAGGATCTTTACAAGCCTAGGTCCTGCATCTCCAGCATAATTATTAGTCCATACATTTTGCAGTATGAGTCTCCAAAGATAGGCCACACAATTATTCTGGGAACTTACATGATTCCACAAGCCATGAAGACCACTCATGCTAAACCAGGGATGAATTTGTGGTTACCCATTGGGGCAATTTACAACTGAACAGTAAAAGAAAGTACTCTACATTATGTGGAGGGGAAGTTGGTTCCAAAGAAGTGGTATTCCTCTGATACATAACTATCCCTCCAGTGTGTTCTCTTAATCTACATCTCTTTATCGGGTGTTTCTGATACCACTGGACTTCAAAATGTGTAACAGATTTGATAGAAGAGTGTCTGTTGAGGCTCTGTACATAAGAAAGAGGTCCTTCTCAGAAGTCCTATATGATACCAAGAAGACAGGCATGGCTTTGAGATGGTCTGCATAATTTTTATGATTTAAGCAGCTGAGAGTTTTAGTGAGGAAGTGTTGAGGTCATTCCAGCTGTGTATTTGGACAGGTACATAACAAAAGGATTATAGAATCATAGGAAGTTACCAGGCTATTGGTCCTGAGGCTACAAGCCTAGCCAAAAAGTTAGCCCATTTTCCAACAAGTCAGCACCCTACGCCACTGTCCAGCAGGACATAGGTGGAATCCCAGGGGGGTATTTTATGTTCCCCATCCAGTTATCCAGGTTGCGCTTAAAAAGGTTTAATGAGGTACTCTGCTTTATGTGGACAGAGAGTCTGTTCCACAAAAGGGGGAATCTCTGGGGCATAAATCTGTCCTGCCAAGAAGCCCAATTGATGTCACAGACCAGCTTGAGGTCTCGCGTGTTGGTTACTTGAGTGGAGCTTGAATTGTGGATATGCAGCAGTCCCATCAGGGCGAGGTCTGAGATTGCTTTGTATGCCAGACAGAGGTCACCTCTGAGGAGTCTGTAGGAGACTGAGTAGAGGGACAGGGCTTTTAGCCTATCTGTGTAGGGTAGATGTTTGAGGCCCTGGATTCTCTGGGTGAGGAATCTTTGTGGTCTCTCCAGCTGCTGCATGTGTTGTGTGAGGTACATGCCAAAAGGGGCATTGTATTCAATAATCGGTCTTATAAGGGAAGAATACAGGGATGTTATGACCACCTTGTCCCTGGATGAGATACCCTTATTAATGAGGTGGGCCATGTAGAAAGCTTTCCGTACAATGGAGGCAATATGGTGGTCAAAAGTCAGTTGGCTATCAACCTGGGTTCCCAAGTCCATCATGACTGATTGTGCACGTAGTGCCTTATTATCAATGTGATCATTTTTGGGGACTTCATTCTCACAAAAGGGATGATGGTGCATTTTTTGGCATTCAGTTTGAGGCCATGTTTCTGGCACCAGTCATTTGTTTGGGTGAAACCCTCTTGGAGGATGTCCACATCAGTAGGGGAATTGATGACAGTGCCCAGCTTGCAGTCATCTGCAAACTTGGTCAACTATAGCCTACTGGTTTTGGTCTGCACTTCAGAAAAGTATATCCCAAACAACGCAGGCCCCAAAACCAATCCCTGGTGTACACCGCTTGTTATGGGTCTACTACTTGAGGTGACTTCCCCTATTTGACCAGGTGGGTTCTATCACGAGCCAGTTTGCTACCCATCTGGTAACATAAGTATTGATGCCTAGCTGAGAGACTTTATCTATTATGCCTGAGTGGGGAATAGTATCAAAGGCCTTGGCAAGGTCAAGGTAGGCAGTGTGCACCATCTTCCCCTCGTTTATGGCCTTGGTGACTGTCTCAAAGAAGTCGACCAAATTTAACAGGTGTTACCTCCCCTTGACAAAACCAGTGTTAATGAGATCCATGATAATCCACTCTATGGCCTTGCAGATCAGACTAGTAGGCTGATGAGCCTATAATTTCCTGGATTGGCGAACACTCCACATTTGTGCAAAGGGATGACAGTAGCTGTCCTCCACTTGGCTAGGACGAAGCCTGTACTCAGGCTTTGGTTGAATAGGGTGCTTAATGGTGCTGCAAGTTCCTGCCTAAGTTCATGTAGGATGCAGCCTGGGATGTTATTGGGTCCCATGGAGGCTGTATTTTTTGCCTTTTAGAGGGCAGTGATGACATGCTCCCTAGAGATAAGAGGAGGGGTCAGGTACTAGAGATGTCCTGTTTTACTGATGGTGGGGACAGAGGAGTGAAGTTTTCACTGAAACTGTCTGCCAGCAGGTTGGCTATATCTATAGGGTTTGTGTATGTAGTGTCTGTGATCACCAGTTCTGAGCAGGTCTGGTGCTTCCCTTGAGATTGCGGACATATGTGAAGAAAGCCTTATGATTGTCTTTAGTAGCTGTGGCCAATTTGGATACGAAGTGTGCTTTGGAAGATTTCACTAGTGCTCTTATTTGCTTGCTCAGGCTAAGAAGAGATTGCTTCCAGTTAGACCTGCTCCTTCTTGGTCCTGGACAGCAACTTTTTCTTTTTATTATAGATTTTATTTATTGTAGATTTCTGCCAGACAGGTTTACTCTTCCTTGAGGAGGAGGATTTTATCCTGTCTGGTATTCCCGATTCCATGCAGCTATATAAATGCTAATATAGTACTTTGGTGTAAGTTTGGACATATGTGCCAGTTTCTGTAGAGGGGGAGGGAGCTGTGAAGCTGTTTATACCTTCCCTCAGGAGGTTGTAATCAGCTTTGGAGAAGTTTTTTGTTTGACCATAGCTAGGGGAGGGTCCAGGGAGATGGTGACTTCGAAAGTGACTGCTTTGTGATCGGTTCTTACCAGGGATGATGACACTGTAGGGATGCTGCAGTGGTTACTCATGTTGATCAATACCAAGTCCAAGATATTTTCAGCTCTTGTGGGGGTGTAACCAACTGGTCCAAGGCATTTGCACTGAAAAAAAATCAAGGAATCTATGGGCATGTGTGTTTTGGCATGAGTATTTCTTCCAATCTATGGTTGGATAGTTAAAGTCACCCAGGATCAGGGTAAAGGGTTGAATCTTGATAGATTAGAAGAGGTCCAGATAGGTGGAGTGGGCATCTTGAGTCAGAGTTGGAGGCCTGTAGCTAGCTATGATTTGAATAGGGGTCTTGTCAATTGTTAACTGCACCTGGAGTATTTCCTGTGCATCATACTGTTTTACCAGTCTAGAGATGCGTATGTCTTTTATATATATTGCAACTCCACCTCCTTTGTTTTGCTGCCCACAGCTTGGGGTCTGAGTGAATGATAGGATGAGTAACCTGGTATGGCTGGGGTGCTCTCTGCAGCTTTGAACCAGGTTTATGTGACTGCACAAATGGGCATTATACTCATTGATCAGTCTACTGAGCATCGGGTACAGAGAAACAGTTATGTTCCTAGATTAGACTGCCATTCCCTTTGTTATCAGCTGTGCAATAATAAGGGACTTATTTACAATATTGAATACGTGGTGATCAAAGCATAGTTTATTGTCAAGCAGGTTCCAGATCTCTAACTATGGGATCAATTTTCAGGGTGGTGTTGTCAATGTGGTATTTACAAAGAGAGTCATGCTTGCCAAAGGGAATGATTATACATTCCTTGACATTTATATTCATTCCATTATTTTGGAACCAAATATTTGTATCGGACAATCTATCTTGTAGAATCATGATGTCCTCTTGGGAGTTTATGATGGCACCAAATTTACAGTCATCCACAAACTTGGTCAGTAACATTCGTTAACATTAGCTATGACCATCTAGGAATAAATGCCAAAGAAAAGTGGCCCAAGGACTGAACCATTGGGTACTCCACCAGTAACAAGTCTTTTGGAAGAGGTAGAGCTGCCCATCCTTACTTCCTGTGTTCTATTTCTGATCCAGTTTGCTATCCAATGCATTACATAGGAGTTAACATTTAGTTGGGTGAGTTTATCTATGACACCTGTGTGTGATGTGGTGTCAAATGCCTTTGAAAGGTCCAAGTAGGCAGTATGCACTGAGTTGCTTTCTTCTTTTGCCTCAGTAACTGTTTTTTAATAGGCAGGACCTGCTTTTAATGAATTCCAACTGGGTTGGATTGAGAGTTTGTAGGTTACCTATATCTTGCTGTTTATTTGTTACATAATTATCCTTTTCATAGCCTTATGGATGAGACTCATTTATGAGTTTGTGCATACCTGGGTTTGTTGTACTCCACCATTGTGCAAGGGGGATGGTTGCTGCTGTCTTCCCTACATCTGGTATAAAGTTTTTTTTTAGATTAATGCTGAATAGCCTCTGTAGGGGGTAGTACTGACCATTCATGTTTCAGGATACACAGTAGGCAGCCTGGCTCTTTATGACATGGTGTCCTTGGGCTTAGATAGTGCCTTGAGAACCCATAAGAATTGCCCCAGTAGTTAGGAATCTGGGAACATATGTATACAGCAATCTGATGTCAGGCCAACATATAGCCAAGAAAGTAAGAAAGTGATCCTATGTCACACAAGTCATAAGCAGGGGTATGGCATCCAGGTTCAAGGAAGTCATAGCATCACTCTACTGAGTCCTTATGGCTGAGTGCAGTGCCTCTTTTGGCATGTCCCTAGCTAGACACCTGCAACAGTTTGAACACCCTCAAAGGTTCCTTACCAGAAGAATCCAGGGTATAAATTCCCTGTCCTACACAGACCGCCTTAAGATCTTGTCTCTGTAAATTCCACTTTTGCTTCTAATCACTCCCCACCACCTTCTCCATTCTTCCCAATATTTCCCTTACTCCACCTCCTTTTCTTCCATTCTTCAACATAATGTCACTATTTTAATGTTTGATAAACTGAATACCACTGTCACAGGGCTTTGTAGTAATGTAGTGCATGGAGCCATGCTGATTATGTTCTGATTTTTTAGAAAAAGACAAACCACTTAAGCACTAGAGTGATGCAAGACCCAACCTTAACAAATGTTAAGCACTCAACTTTCCTCACTTGTCTAAAGGAAAACAGTTTTAGTACTTAATAAATAAGCACCTATCCAAGCATGTCTAAGGGTCAGCTCCTGCCTACCTGATGAATCTGGGCATCTTGGGGCAATGCAGCAATTGCCTCATGTACACAGACAACCCTCTCCTCCTACCATCCAACACTACAACCTGTGAGAGATGCACTTACATAGCCAAACTGGAAGCAAAGCTCTCTTCATCCAAGACTGGACTAGACAGTCAAGAGGAGAAGGTAAACACTTGCACCACACCACACTCATCACATAGTCCCTCAAAACCTACACCACCAAAACACACACATAGAAACATGAAACACACCTACATTCGCAGAAGCTCTCATTAAAAATCTGCTCAAGCAACAGCGACCTCCAAAGCGGAAATGCAAGCAACCTCCACCCCCCCCCCCAACACAACCCAAATGACACATAGCCCACAAACTCAGTGTGCCACTCAACCACAGCCCATAAGGCATAGCAATGTACCCAACACTCTAGTCATAGGTGACTCTATAGTCAGGCACACTGATAATCCACTCACCAGGCTAAGCAAGGCGAAAGTTGCCTGTTGGGTGCCAGGATCTGCCACATAATGCATGCACTCAGGTCACTCCACAACAAGTACAAATATGTCTCTATCATTGTCCATGTTGGTGTGAATGACCTGAGACATACCTCCCTGGACTACATGAAAAGAGACATGGAGGAGCTCTCCGATCTTGTAGCCCAGGCAAGTATGACCCTAGCCCTGAGTAGCATCCTGCCATCTCCCACAATGATACCACAGTACAAGGACAAAATGATTGACTTCAACAATTGGCTAAGGTTCTAGTGTCATTCTAAGGAGATCCACTATCTGTCTGCCTTGAATGACATGATTGACAGACCACGATGCTTTGCCAGAGATGGCCTGCACCTGTCACCCTTGGGATTCCGGATACTGGCTAAGGCTCTTGCCACCCCTATAGTGCCTTTTTTAGGCAAGGTTCAAATGACAAGTTCACCACCTTAACAGGTATAAGCAAGCAAAATCTGAGGGTAATGCTACTCAATGCTAGAAGTCTAAACCTCAAAATGCATTCACTCAAGGCACTCCTTAAAATGGAGAACATCAGCATCTGTGCAGTAACAGAGACCTGGTTCAAGGCTCCAGAGAGCACCCCTGCATTACCAGGCTATAATTCATACCACATCTTTCGGCCACCTAACCTGGACCGAAACACTAAAGGCTGAGGCGTGTCCATATTCATTAAGGATATCCACACCTTTAGGCTAGTTGCTCAGCATAATGCATCTGAGATTATCCAAGTGCAACTAACTCTGGGCAAGACCACAGTCCAAATTGTAACTTGCTACAGATCCCCCACCATGCCCTGGATTCCCACTCCTCATTTCTTGATACATTGGAAAATATTTGGGTACAAAGCAACATCCTAATAATGGGCGATTTCAACTACCCCACCATTAACTGGGAAATCTATTCATGAACCAACTCTTTTGCTCAACGTTTTCTGGAATTCATGAATTCCAATGCCTTGGATCAACTTATCCACACCCCCACCAGGGGCAGCAATATCCTAGACCGGGTCATTACCAACATGGGTGACCGGTGTTTCACACCAAAGGTCAATTCCTTGTTGGTCAGATCCAACCACAAGCTAATCACCCTAGACATCCACATCCTGCCCCCACCACCCATTAGGGAAACCACCGTAAAAAATTTCCCCAAAGCCAACTTCACACTTCTTAAGACAGAAGTTGCAAACTTCACAACACCCATGCAGATGGACAATAGAGGTACGACTGCTGAATCCTACACAAATGCACTTTATAAGCACTTACACAAGTGCAAGGATCATGCTATCTCTAACAGAACCAAGATGCTATCCTCCAAAAAAAGGAAGCCAATCTGGTGGTCCCCTGCCATAAACAAACTCTACAACAGAAGAAAGAAACTGTTACAAAAAAGAGTAAAATCCCATGACTGGAGGAACTCCCTAGTCAGCCTCAGTAAGAAGCTCAGATCCCTCATAAAATCCTCCAAAGCTAGTTATGAAAACAAAATTGCCATTGATTCTAAAGACAACCACAATGCATTCAATAGCTATGTCAAGAATCTCAATGGCAGCACTCAGATCTGCTGTGAGTTACAGCGCAATGGTACAAAATATACAGAACCAACTTATATTGCCAACATCCTGGCATATAGGTTCACTGCTAACTTTAACCCCCTCTCACCCCCTAAAGGGCCCATCTATATGCTGGAAGAATGCAAAGTTCCTGTAATCATGGCTGCACAGGTAAAAACCACACTCTCCAAAGCCAAGAACACAGCATCCATGGGACCTGACAACATCCCAGGCTGTGTTCTACATGAAACCACAATGGAGATGAAAGCGAACAACCAAAACTAAAACCAAGACAAATGGTTCACTTGGAGAAACCAAATAAGGGCCCAAGACTGAGTTGAAAAAATATCCAAACAGTTTATTCAATAGCAAACACACAGAATCACTTCAACGCTAAACACTTGGAATACGTTTTCGAACGTCTTCTTCAGAAGGCAAATGGTAAATGAATGTTACAACACATCTTATATAGGCTGTTCTAAATCTATTAAGAACAATTATTCAATAAAAATTGTTCAATAAAAACCCAATCAAGTGAATAATAGAGTGAATGAATTTGTATACCTTGCTAGACCTGTTTGTAAAAAGGTTACAAACTAAAATAAACATGAACTGCAGAATGAAATGGCACCCCACCTAAGCACCATGTTCAGTCATAGCCTCACCTTAGACTTTGTACCCACTGAATGGTGCACAGTGAAGGTTATCCCACTCCACAAATGGGGAGCCACCACGGACCCCAGGAACTACCACCCCATTAGCCAAATGAGTCTAGTCTGCAAGGCCATGGAATGTATCATCATGAATCTTATACACAAAGGCATTAGTAATCTCCAAACTCTGGACCCCACCCAGTTCGGGTTTGTAAAAGGCAGATCATGTCTCCTAAACATGACAGACTTCTTTGAATCAGTCACCAAAGCCGTAGACAAGGGTAAGGCAGTTTACACAGCCTATCTAGATCTCGCCCAGGCTTTTGACACCACCCCCCACTCTGGAATTATAGATAAACTCAATAAAATAGGTATAAATCCCTATGTTCAAGATGGGTTGCCAAATGGCTCACTGACAGAACCCACACTGTGAAAGTAGTAGACTCCAAATCTGACTTCAGACCAGTTACAAGTGGAGTCCACAGGGTTCAGTCCTGCGTCCTCTCCAGTTTGGTATTTACTTTTCTGAAGTACAGGCTAACACAGAAGGTCTTTGGTTAATGAAGTTCACAGATGACTGCAAACTAGGAGCCATAATCAAAACTCCTAATGATATGGACATCCTACAAAAGGGCCTCACGGAGACAGATGCCTGGTGTCAAAGCCATGACCTCAAGCTCAATGCCAAAAAGTGCATTGTCATCCCCTTTGGTAAAAACTCTGTACCCATGCACTACCACATAGGTGGAAGTCTACTTAACACCGAAAGTGTGATGAGACCTTGGGACACAGGTGGATAGTAGTCTTGCCTTTGATAATCATATCGCCACAGTAGTCAGGTAATCCTTCTGTGTGACACACCTCATCACAAAAGGTTTCTCATACAGGAAAAGAAGGTCATTGTTCCCCTCTACTCATCACTCATTAGACCCATTATAGAGTACAATGCCCATTTTGGTATGTACCTCACAAGACATCTACAACAATTGGAAAGGCCAAAGAAATACCTCACAAAGAGGATTACTAGCCTCAAACAGATGCCCTACGCAAACCGTCTCAAACAACTCCAGCTTTACTCTGTCGCATATCGCCTTCTCAGAGGCGATCTCTGCCTAACATACAAAGCTATGTCAAAACCAAAGCTGTTGGACATGCTCCACTTAAAGAAATCCCAATCCCTCCAAGCTACATGCTCTAGGGACCTAAACCTTGTCACTACAATAAGCAGAACATGCTAGAGGGATAGCTTCCTGTCCCAGAGACTTCCCATACTCTGGAACAAACTACCTATCTATATCAAACAAAGCTCCTCATTAGCACTCTTCAAGAAAAATCTTGATGATTGCATGGGAAATAGGAAATTCACCTTGGGGTCACCTTTGTGGCTCTACTTGACAGGGACACAGGAAAATAATTATCTTGGGTGGCGAAAGCCTGGGTACCTTTTTTTGGCTAGGCCTATCAAGGCCCTAGGGCCGATAGCCTAGTACCTACCTATGAACCTATGAACCTCTGCTAAAGTTGTTAAGGTTGGGTCCCACACTAGGTAGTAAAATCTGCCAGTACAAATGTCAGCAGCAGAATAAAAAATTTGTTTCTGCCTGTTGTCCATTGGTGATATGCCCCTGACTTCCTGTTCTAAACTTGAAAAGTTAATAGAATAGCAGGATGTGTGTCCACATGATTTTTTTTTGAAAGATATGAAGTTTGAAACTTAAATGTATGCCATTATTTAGCATCTTCAATCTTCAGTAATTTATCAGAAGAACACAGACTTTATGAGGAAGGCAGCCAACATGCGAAAAAAAATCTGGGCATTCTGGGAAAATCTGGACAGTTGAGAGGCAAGGAAGGTGAGTGTAATTATAAGAGGCAGTGTTACACTAACTTTCTCAAGCTGCTCATTAACTGTTTTACAGCTTTGAAACCTGATAAAACACTTCGCATTTTTTCTTTTCTTTCTTTTTTACTGTAACTTGTAGTAAATGGAGCGGATAAAGCTCGATGCACTACAAAGAATTATGAGTAGTTTGCTGATGCTAATCTAATATCATGTTTTTCTTGACATGGAGCTTCATTGTTAAGATGATTTTCTTGGCATCATTCTGTCGAACACATAATAATCTGGCTAGCGTCGACTGATCTCTCATAATCCTCTATATCAGGTTTCTTTGGAACTCTATATGTTGCATCATTACGCTAGTCTGTTTGTATTCTTAATGTACTGTTTAATTAGAAGCCTACATATTGGAGAATTATTGTATGTTAACTATATTTTTTAATGTTTCCATAGAAGTTTATGTATAAGTAATTACTGTAGGTATTTTTGTTCTCATTGTTTGGAGCTTTTTTCCATGACCTCCACTGAAAATGGGCTTTTCTTGCCCTGACAGACTACCCAGTCAAAGACAATAAATAAATTTAAATAAATTGTAGTCTGGGTACAATAACTGAAATGTCATCTACTGTGAAGTAGGCAAACTTTAATGACTTGTGGATGGGCTACTATGCAGGGAGCTAATTTCCAGAATCCACTTTCATAGTTACTTCATTTATTAGTTCCAAGGCATTCATATATTTCATGTGTCTGTACCTCAGTGTATAACGTGTATGCTATATGTGTGTCCTTGTGTGTGTATGTTATACACACACACACACACACACACACATCTATATATATATATATATATATATATATATATAGAGAGAGAGAGAGAGAGAGAGAGAGATATGGGTTTTAGTCATTTAATTGAAATGAGGTGCTGATGGCAACAGGCAGAGAATGAACACATTTTAATATGCAAAGTAATGAAAAGCTGTGGCAGGCCCAAAATATTGAAAGCTCAGAATATTGAAAACTGCTGGCATCTTTGGGAATAGGAATTTCCCCTTTCCCTATGGATGTGCATTGCCAGAGTTGGTATATATAAGTTGCAGGGGTTTAGGGGGAGCAGAGAGTCCTGTCCCCTAGATAAAATAGATCTTTATCTTGTTCAAGTTTGCAATATTATGGTTTTCAATATTTTGGGTTTTTCATGTTATGATATATGTGTATATTGCATGATTGTCTGCACTTTGAAAAGAATACGAAATTGCATTTTTATGTAAATAACATTATACAGGTGCTATTCTTGTTATAGTTTCACTGAGTATTTTATATACACTTTAAGATGCGTAAGGTGTGTAAAATAGCCCTCAGGTGCAACCTCAGAGAGCGATTTAATAATCATGTATGTGAGGTGGTCAGCTAACCCTTTTCTGCCATGATCCATGCTCACAAACAAGGAAATAAAAAAATTGTACACGATATTCAGAAAGAGTCAAATATAAACAGTCCATGTACCTGCTATATACACCAAAAGTATCAGATGATTTTCAGCTTGAACAATGCAGGAGCAGAGGTGGAGCATCCATATGTACACATGTAATAATTTTAAAACAGTTCCAGAGAGGAAATGTTTAACTTAGCCATTATCTGGGACACTTGTGCACACATATTCTTTAAAGAGATGCTTTTTTTCAGTGTGGCTTTGAAAAGTTTCAAAGTTTGATGTTTCCTAACTTCATTTCAGACATTATTCCAAAAAACAGTTCCCAGCTTGATGACAGCTCTTTCACCTGTTGCTGTTTTGTAATGTAACCTGACTAAAGTGATAATTTCATTGTGGCTGTCTCTGACTTAGTATGCCTCTTTTCAAATACCAATCACATCTTCAACATTCTGTCAGGCGCTGATGGCACCAGGCAGGGAATAAACAAATTACAACATGCAAAAGGTTTACCCCCTACATAGTGGGGACCCAAAGAGCTATTCTAAAAAATGGAAGCTGCAATAAAAGCAGTTATATGTTTATGGAAAAATGTTCTTTTTCTTGTGTAATGACTACTGGACAGCTGTAACAAGCAAATACAAAGGTCTTATGATTGTAACGACTTGAGAATTTTGTACCATTCAGGAGTCTAACACATTGTATATATTTTGATTTTGCTCAAAGTATATAAGTTGCAGGAGTGAACTTACAGCCTTATTGCTAAAATTAATTCAGATATTTATATCCTGTGTTTTACTTGTTTTTTGCAACCCACATAGTGTTAAGGAGATGTTGATTTATTTTTGGACACTGAAAGCTCCAACTATTGGAATCTGTGAGATCATATAATGCCTCAGTAAGGAAGCCCCAAGAGAAAATCCATATGGATGAACCATGTCAATGGCTACTCAAAGCAGATTCAGGTCTGGCCTGTGGACCTGTCCTGTAGATGAGAGAAGGGATACTTGACACTGGCATTTTGGAAAGAAGAGCATTGATTGCTTAAGAAATACATCTCAGTATATGTAAAGCTATGTTATTTGCAAGTGGAGGGAAAGTCAAGAGAATTGTTCTCATAATTAACATTTAATGTACTTAAAATGTTTCATTAGGCTAACATTTTATTACTGTAACCACTTAAAATAAGAATAATGGAGTGCAGCGTGTACCAGTAAGTAATCTTGAAATTGAAACATTTGCAATTAGTCACATTGATTTATGTATATCATTTTGATTATATGACTATGCTTGTCATAAATCATTAACAATTTGGTGATCTCTTATTTTTCTTTACTGTAGTTGAAATTATTCTCGAAGTTAAGAAATGTATGCAAATTTTTTTCTGATAGTAAACTGAATGCTTTTGGTGTTGCTGAGAATGACAGTATAAAAGACAGCTGAAGGACATAACAAATATTCATGCTGGCTCCACCTCAAATGCTTCACAAAGCCAATTTCCAAATCAAACTAGAAATATAAAATGTCTCTATAGTGCTAGCAAGTGCAGTTACTGATAATATAGTCATGAACACTTCACTGAAAGTCATTAAGCAAAATAATCAAGATGCTGCACACAGTTTGTAGAATTAATCTGACTTTTTTGACTGATTAGGCTATCTAGCATATACCACATCGATTTCACATGAAGCAACACCAATTATTCATGCACCAAGAAGGGTACTTACATTTTTAGAAATTAAATGACCAGGAATTTTGAGAGGTAAGGATACCCTTGACAAAAGTGTTAAGCAAACTGAACTTAGTGAATGAATTAAGATCACAGTAACAATTATGATGCAAGTCACACTGATTGATTCATAAGAACTAAATAGATCTTTCAAAAAGGGAATACTATCCACTTCAAACTGTTGAAGAAATTTTTGCTATAATGCCTAGTGCTACATTCTTCTGAACACCGGATGTTATTTAAAGGTTTTGATAAATCTAACTGGCTGAGTCTGAATTCAAGCTTTACTCTTCTTAGCACCTGTTTAAGCATGTTTCTAAGATTATCCTTCCATATATCTTCAGCCCCTTAAGTGCTCCAGAGAGCTGTAGCTTAAATGATTGAAGGCTTGAACTATATAGTCAATATAATAGATTGTCTTCCTTGGGGGGGGCTACAAAGGTAGAGCAAGATACTAGGTTCATTAAATTAATTAAGATGCTATGACTGAAAGGCTTGAAACTAAACAGAAACAAATGTGAAATCTGTTTACCTAATGTTAAATATATATGTCATGGTATTCCACCAGAAGGGCTAAAATTGGATTAGTAGACATCAGTATTATAGGTCCCATGCAGAAGTCAAATGAAAATTAGGCCATTATGGAATTCCTTGACATGTTCAGTATTTATATATTTTCATTCAAAACTTATCAGAGTGAGTGATAAGTCTGTGAATTATATTTATTATAGTCTTAATGCAATCAAATAAGTTTGCTGAAAGCTACTTTTAGTTAAAATAAAAAAGGCTTTTTTTCCAAGGGAAAGTCCTCATGTGAGGGAAGACCTCCACACCAATTCCATTGTCATACAACAGTGGAGAAAAGGACAAACTTCAGAATAAAACTGCTTTCAGCATAATTTCTTTACCACCTCTTGACTCAAAGACAGCTGTCACATTCCTGTTAGATATTAACTGACAGTTAGGAAGCAATCAGACCATGATTTTGTCTGCTTTTAGTTGCAGAAAGAGAACTGAAATGTCAAACTGTTGAAAAGTGTGCTGGAGTAGCTCTTACTGTCATTTTTTTTAAGTCTGTCAGTTTTTAATACTACAATGTTCTGAGAAAAATACAGACAAGTTATATGCAAATGCAAAAACGTACCTGCAGCTACCTTTGGTTGACCGAGATTTCATAATTATATTTATGGCAAATTAGTAACAATAGACTGTGATTATAATCCATTGAAAAGCATACTTAGCAAATATGCTCACAAAGTAACAGTATGACTGCATATACAATTTAGGAAATTCACAGAAATTTGATGTGTAGATTCATTATATTTAGCAAATTGACACATAACAGCATAAACGATTAACAGATATTACATACAAACAGATAAAGAGGATATGATGGAGAAAGATCTTAACTGCTTGCTTAATGTCCCCATTTTCAGTTTCTAGTATCAGTAGAGATGTTATAAGCTAAGGAATGTAACAAAGAAGGTAAAGAAATATAACTGTTAAAATTCTGTTGTAAGTGACTGGCCAGACCAAATACATTGTTTAATAAGGAATTCTCCTACTACTACTTATTTTGTAGTGCATATAGAGCTACTGAGTATTTACAGGCCAGACTTTAGTGCAACTACCTATTAATAGTGTTGTACTCCAGGTGTTTGTTGTAAAGTGCATATTGGTTTTGTATATTATTTTTCTTCCCTTGTAAACCCTGCATTCTGCTACATCTATCCTGCACTATACTCTTCTTTCTAACTAAATTCACTCTCTTTCCTTACCCTTTTCAGCTGTTCTCCATCACCCCACTGCCTGCTACTACTCTGCTATCTCTTTTTTATGTATTTCTGTACAGCTTTTAGTCTCTCACCTCCTTTATTTTCTCACTTCCTCTTATTGGCTAGACATCAACTATGTGTACATGTCCTTATTCTTTCCCAAATTTCACCTCTAATTTACCTTTTTATTTTGTAGAAGTCAAGCCCATTTCTCTGAAACAGCCTGCTGCAATACCTTCTGACTGACCTCTCTGTCCTCCCTTACATGGCAATTTGAAAACAGTGGTCACCTAAAATTCAAATCCAATGGACTCTGTCTATGTATGTTCAGTACAGTTGTTAACTACTACTGCTTGTATAGCCTTTCCATGCCCAGTTTTTCACCACATCACTGGTCACATTTCACATTTCTACCAGCCCTTCCTGTACCTCTTCTTGTTATTTCTCTCCCTAACTGAGTCAAACTTCCCTTTTGAGCTAATTGATTCTAAACTTCTGTAGAACCTCTCAACCCTCTCCTTATAGGTAACCCATATGCATGCCTATGACCTTACTTTTTTTCTGGCTCACTACTTGGACTAACGTAGACCTGGAAAAGCAAATGAATACACAGTATGTGCGAGGTGTACTTGCACAATGACACTGGAGGCTAAATGTTTGCATATAAGTGCAGATTAGGTTTTCAAAATCACGAACACAACACCAACCATACACACATAGCACACAACACACACATAAACTTATATATGCTGAGGCACTTTAAAAGCTATCTTCCTAAACAACAGGGATCACATAGACCACCCATTGTCAAAGCTATGCCTCAGCAAGTCCAAAGGCACTCAGAAAAAAACAACACCTATCACCACACATACTGTCACTCTCAGTGGAGCCCTAAACACAGCCCCTAAGGCAAGCAAGCTCACTTCCCAGGGCTCTCATCATAGGGACTCCATTATAAGATATACTGATGCCCCTCTAACCAAGTTGAACAAGAAGAAAATGGTTAGATGTTTATCTGGAGCGATGATCTGCCAAATCATGCACGTACTCAAGTCACTCTGCCACAGGTAACAGTATGATTCCATCATAGTCCATGTAGGTGTAAATGGCCTGAGCTTTCAGACTGTGTGTCTTAGGCTGGCACAAGCCTAGCCTTTAGCAGCATATTACCATCACCGAGGATGATGCTACAATATGATCAAAAAAATGACTGATTTTAACAATTGGCTGTCTTTGTGGTGTCATTCGTAGGAGAGCAAATATTTTTCAGCTTGAGGGAACATGGTTAGCAGACCATGTTGGTTTGTCAAGGATGGTCTACACCTGTCCCCTCTAGGCTTTCAAATATTGGCTAAAACTTTATCCACTCCCATATTGCCTTTTTTAGGCAATGCCAAATTGACAAACTTGTAGACATAGTAAAATCAGCTCAATAGAACCTTAAGGTGTTACTGCTCAATGCCAGGATCCTAAATAAAAAAACTACACTCCATCCAAGCTCTTTTCACACTTGAGAATATAGATGCCTGTGCAGTTACTGAGACATGGTTTAAAGCAGCAGAGAGAACCCCAGCAGTGTAAGGTTCCAGTACCTCCCACAATTTTAGACCAGTAACTGCACAGACAAGGGCTAAAGGTGGAGGCATCCCAGTATACATTGGTAACAAGCATACCTCTAGGAGAATCAAAAAGGATGACGTGCTGGAGTTCCTTTCTGCACAGATCACTATAAACAGAATCCCATACAATATCCTACCCCGCACTAGGTCATGCTCCAAGTCCCAAAAAGCTCTCAGTGCATACTTGAACTTACTAGAGACATTTCAACCTAACACCATACTCATGGGAAACTTTAATTACCTCACTATAAACTGGGAATCCTGCATGACTTCAAATATACAGGCACAGAGATTCCTGGACTTTGTAAATACAAACACCCTTGACCAAATAGTGAATACTACCTCTAGGGGCTCCAACATATTGGACCTCTTGCTCACAAATATAGGGGAACACTGCATTCCTTCCAATGTCTTGTCCTCCCTGGTAAGGTCCAACCATAAAGGTGGCTCTGTCAAAATCAAAATCCCATTAAAATCAGTAACATTTAGGAACTATTCTAAGGCAAATTACCTGTTAATAAGTAATGGTTTGTCAAAATGTATTGCCCATCTAAACCCCAAGAACACACCAGCCTATGCTGAATTGCTCTCAGAAACACTGTACAACCATGTCATTGGCTACATAGAGGCTGCTGTACCTACCAGAAGCAAGCCCAAGACTAGCCCCAAAAATAAAACACTCCAGTGCATCCCAAATTAAACAGGATATACAACAAAAGGGGAAAAATATGGCAAAAATAAGGAAGAGTAATTCCCATAAAGATAAAAACTCTTTCATCAAAGCAAATAGGCAACTAAGAGGGCTAATTAGGTCAAGCAAAGCCGACGTTGTGGTTAAGATAGCCATCCAGGTGAAAGATAACCACAAAGCATTCTACAGCTATGTCAGAAACCTCAAAGGCAGCACACAGCAATGTGCTGAACTGGTGATTAATGGTACCCCATTTACCAAGCCCGTTAATATAATGACCCTATTAGTGGATAAATTCTGTTCCAAATTTACCCCACTCTCACCCCAATCATTCCCCCCAAATATGCTCAAACATAACCCCTGCAACTATAACTAGGGCCCACGGACTAGCTGCACTATCTAAAGCCAAGAACGTGGCCTCAATGGGTCCCAGTAACATCCCAGGATGCCTCCTGAATAGTCTAAAATATGATTTATCAGGGCCCCTGAAGTCATTCTTTAACTATAGTCTTAAAACGTGCTTTGTGTCAAATAAATGGAGGACTGCGACAGTCATCACCCTTCATGAGAGAGGACCTTCAACAGATCATGGAAACTACAGATGCATTAGTCTCACTAGTCTTATTTGCAAAGCCATCGAAGAAATTATCATGGAAACTATCATCAAGGACATAGATGACCTCCAGACAATGGATCCATCCCAGTTTGGCTATGTCATACTAAGGTCATGGTTACTGAATCTAGTGGACTTCTTTGAAAAGGTCACTAAGACAACAGGTAAGGGGAAAATGATAAATACTGCCTACCTAGATCTGGCTAAGGCATTTAATATAACACATCACTCAGGCATTGTCAACAAACTTGCAAAACTATGTATAAACCCTTTTATAACACACTGGATAGTCACCTCCCACATATAGGACAGTCACCAGTAGAGTTCTCCAGGGCTTTGTGGTAGACCCACTTCTCTTTGAGATGTATTTCCCGGATGTCAAAGCCATTGTCAAAGGCCTCTGACTTACTAAGTTTGCAGATGATTGCAAACTGGGAGCAGTCATTGAATTCCTTCAAGACAAGAACACCCTTCAGGAAGGTTTAATACAGACAAACACGTGGCGCCAAAGTAAAACTGAATACCAAAAAATGCTTTTAAATACCTTTTGGGAAGTGTGCCACCCTGGGCAACTACATCACCAATAAAACACCCTTAAAATTTGATTAACTGGTCAGGGATCTGGGATCACTTGTAGATAGTAACCTAGCCTTCAACCAACATGTGTCCAAGGTAGTAGGAACTCCTTTTATGTTGCTCAACTTATAAGTAAGGGCATAGTATCTAGGTCCAGAGATGCCAATGTCCCACTGTACTTGGCCCTCATCAGACCCATCATAGAATACAGTGCCCCCTTTAGAATGTACCTGAGCAGACACATTCAACAACTGGAATGTCCACAAATGTTCCTTGCAAACAAATACAGAGAGTAAACACAATGTCCTATGCTGATTGCCTCAGAGCTTTGTCTCTTTACTCAGTATCATACAGACTTCTGAGAGGAGATCTTTGCTTGACATGCAAGTCATTCTTGAACCCCGTTTTGATGAACCCTTTGCACAACCACAAAACAAACAGCATCAGAACTGCTGGATTAAATGTCCTAATTTGTGCTTGTGACATAAATAGGACATGTTGGAGAGACAGATATATTTCTCAGAGAATTCCCATTCTCTGTAATGGGCTCCCCATCCATGTGAAGCTGAGTTTTTTTTCCTGCCTCTTTTCATATTTAAGTGTAACTTGGACCAATGGATGCTTAATAGGAAATTCACTACTAGTCTGGCTCCTATGTATCTGATGGACAAAGGCAGTCAGTAAATCATCCCCTATAAATCAAATATTAACCAAATTAGTGGGTCTCATATGAGTTGCATGGCTAGGCTTATAAGAGTCCTAGTAGTTTTATAGCCTAGTATGTACCTATAAACCTATGAGAACAGATACCTTCACTACACAAACAATATGGAAGATATAGAAGACTGATTTTAAAAAAGTGCAGTGATTGCAGAATTTGCAAAGTGATTTTTTTCATTTTTTAATATGCTTTAATATTGATACTATTTCTGAAATTTGAAATTCCATTTTATTTTAGAAATATTGTGCATATAGGTGGCACACTACATAGCCATAATGCTGTATTATACTGTAATCAATGTATTGTAATTTTGTCAATATTCTGATTATATCTTTATTTTTAAAGAAAGGGGTACAGAATGAACAAAAGCAGTACAGTAGTAATACATTTAAAAGAAAATGAGCATTATGGGATGTCTGTCATACAAATAGCCAGTATTAAATAATCTGAGTAAAGTTTTTTTAATGAGAATATATCTTTTGCTTCAGCCATTACTATCAACGTGTCCACAGAACTGGTATTACATACATTACAGTTTAAATATCAGTCAACTGATCATCAAGAAGTCAGGAAGCTATTAACAGGAAGCAGCCTGAAGTTTCAAAAGCCATTAAGTGTTCTTTTGGCACTGAAAAAGACCATACCAAGGGGTATGAATTTTGCAGTGCTGAACCTTGTTACAAGGGTCTTCTCAGTAAGTACAGAAATATTAAATTTATAGTAGAAACAATTCCAAAAGAAATGCTTAATTGCAAAAAAAAAAAATTCTGAAATATACATCTGATAGGTTTCATGTTTCATCCAAGTGGGGATTGGCATAACAGTTAACGTATTTGCCTCACAAGTACAAGGTACAAGGTATGATTCACACCTTTGAAAGGAAAATTGGGGCTTAAAATAGCCTACAAGGGCAGCAAGTCTTCTACTTAAGTAGGAACCTATACTGGATTGACCTTGAAAGAAAGGATGAAATGATATATCAGACTGTGAAAAAAGGCCATTCCAGTTTTTGTGGAGTTATAGAATTGCACCTAAAATGACACCAGATTTAGCTCCTGAAGAAATACTTACTCCAAGATAAATAAGATCCACCTAGAAGTTTTTTCTTTCCAGATATGAAAAATGTAAGCTACGAAAAACATTTTATATAAAATACATTTTTCATAAACACAAAAAGCTGAGACAGCTTTGCACAGATATACAGGACTAAATGGTATAATTAAGAGTTGTGTATTTTTCAGATCAATCAGATCAGAGCCAAAGATGCAGAAACTAAACTAATTTGTAAATCTAGGGAGGAGTTCTTGGCATATTTATTTATTTTTATTTATTTATTTCCAGTTTGATTACCGGCGAAGTCCACTGGGCTCAGAAAGCCCGTTTTTGGTGGAGGCCCGGTGAGAAAAGCTCCATAAGACAGAAAACAGTAAAGATACAAGTCTATAAAAGTTACAGTTAAAAGAACAAGTTACAAATATGTGAATTCAATATAAAGCATGTGCAACATGATTCATTGTGATAGATCATATGGGTTATACTGTACAGATTCATTTAGATATACATTCATTCATTCATTTAAAGTAAGGAACAATTTACATACATTCATTTATTTAAAGTAAGAGGCTATTTACAATATTTACAAAGTTGAAATAATTTGGGGAATAGCTATGGGAGTTACAAAGAGTTACATTGAGCTTTGGGACACTGTTAGGAAATAGCTATGGGAGTTATAGAGAGCTAAGGAACACAGCAGGAACATCCTCCCAGGGGCATTTAGAATATAGAATAGAGTGTAATAGCTTTGCTATTATTAAACAATTAATCTATGTGGAATCTAGTAGGTACATACATTCTGAATCAGAACTCTCTGCGATGAAGTGCATCAGTTTGGTAATTTTCGCCCATATCATTACAGCTCAGCTAATCATAAAGGTTGCACCTTAGAAGCTTCCAGCTATTAAGCCATGGACGCTTGTTTCTATTGCTGTTGTTTCTATTGATGTTTCTTTTTTTTTAATTAAGGTTATCAGAATGACTTTAAGGTATTTGGACTTTCAATCAAGTGCTGTAAATATTGCAATACTCTTTGTAAAACTTGATATTGAAATATTATCCATATTTTGTTGCAGTATGATTCCATGCGTTTGCTCAGAACTGTAATGTGCAAATGGGGGAGCTAAGCTCCAGTTTTGCCCATCAATTTCCCTTGTGTCTTATTACATATACTGTAACACTCCCAAGTGCTTCCAGATGTAGTTCCTTAGAATTTCATTATTTTTGTTTCTGTAAGGTACTTACAACCCAAGATAATTTCTAAGCTATGTAAGTAGCCTGATTACATTTCACTTATGTATGACTTGGATAACATAGGCTGAAGCAGACTGAATTAGATTCCAGACATGGTTTTAGTGTGGAAGATTTTCAAATTGAAATTCTTGGCAGTCTGTAATGTTTAGCTCAGTGTAAAAAACTAAAATATCTTCTTTAGTGTACTATTAAATGAGTAAAGCAAAAATGGAAAGAAAAAAACATGAATAAATGGCAGACAGAATGGATTGGCCAAGATGAACAGAACCACAGATATTTTCAAAAAAAGTAATTTGATGCATTCATGACTGCAGACTGAGTAGCCTTACAAAAATGAGCTGAATTTTTTTTTGTATGTTATAATCCAATATACTTTCAGAGTGCTGTATTTGAAATGGTGTGCTTGATTTATGAAGAGTGCCTGATTAGAAATAAATTGGCCTTAGATAGATGACTTGTAAATCCTGTATATGGTAAATGCATGAAATGTAATCCATCCATTCATCCATCTGCCACCCCTTTTTCCCATTTTTACACATGGGGTTGGGGTGTCACTTCAACACTGGCAATCATTTACAGCCAAGGTTTATGCTGCCGGATGACTAGCCCTGCCACGGTAGTTCATCTGCATCACACACAGACACACACACACAACCTATTTATTGTAGCCAGTCCACCTATTGTATGTCTTTGGAATCTGTGGAATGTGGGATGAAACTGGAGCACCTGGAAGAAACCCACACAAACACAGAGAAGACAAGCAGACTCTGCACAGAACACACCCAAGCCAAGAATCGAACCAAGGAACTTCTTCCTGTGAGGCAACAATGCTACCTGCTGGACCACTGTGTTGCCCACATGAAGTATGATTATTAGATTGTTATTCAAAATAGAATACATTTCTTGTATTATTTGATATAATACCAAAGAGTTTGGTTGAATTAAATCCTTCTAAACATGTCTGCAGGCAAGTGTGCCCATATGGGGAACTGCTACCTAATAAATGAAAAATAACAGAATCAGGAAAGCATTCCTCAATTCTGTTGAAATATTTTAGGGCACTGTAAATTCTTACCAAGGATTGTGCCCACAACCTTCCTGGACATGGGCAGTCATCACTAAATGCAATCTTGGTTATGACTAGTATCTCTATGGTATTACATTGGGTTGAAACAGCCAGGCTTAAATTAACCTCCAGGTTGATAGCCTAGTAATCTCCTATGACCCTAGGTACAACCACTACTTTCTAGTGAAATACCTCATAGGTCAGTTCATGAATATTTAGACACATTTGTTTTGGAATGACAGAAAGAAAGAAGAGTGTCAGTCTATAAAACTAGTTAACAAGCTATGTTAATCAATATTCAGCCTATCTGCTTGCTTTATAAATACCTACTATTATGGAAAAACTGGTTTGTATATTTACTTTTTTCACTGATAGGCTTATCTTCACTTCCACATAAAGTGTGAGATAAATACTTATTTAGACCACTAGCACACATTGGGCCCAAATCAGAAAGATTACTGTGAGACGTACATGAGGTCTGCACCTTGTGGTTCCCCTTCTGCATTCAAAGAAAGCCCTACCATGGTGCTTCAGGGTGAAGAAATCTAGCACCTCAGTAGGCTATCTTTATAGTCATTCTATATGCTAATGAGGCAGTTAAGGGGAGATGCATATGCTAATTAGCCATGTACTCTTCCCAAGAGCTACCTGCAGCATCACTGTACTGCATAAATAAACATGGCCTTACCATAATGAACATGGCCAAAAGACTGTGTTCATCCATCACTTTAGAGGTAGTGCTGGGGAGTTTAGTAGTCAGGTAGTGTTAGGGAATGTGTGTGTGAGTGTATACATGTTAGGGGTTGCATGTGTGAGTGCGTATGTTAGTTTTTGCCTGCCTGGGTAGCAGTGGTAGAAGGGTTACTGGGGAGTTTGTTTTTTGAGGGGTGCATGGGTCAATGGTCAAGTGTATTTATGAGTGCCACACTGGGTGGGGAAGGAGTGTGTGTGTTTAATGAATGTGTGGGTAGAGAATGTGATGCTTCCACTAACCCCTAGACCAATGAGAAAAACTCAAAGCTGCAGTACTGAGTCAAGGTGAGCCACAATGAATAGTAATACAGATCTAGGTTGGGGATGAGACTAGACACCAGGGATAACTTCTTGTACCATGACTGCATTTAAACAAAATGGGGATGGATGGGGAAACACTAGACATTTTAAGTATAAAAACAAAACAATAATGACGGGTGCACAAAACGACAAGACACCAGGGATAGGCAAAGCAACATGACATTTGAAAAATCTTTGTGTACAAGGTCTATAAGTGAAGCAAAATATAGTAGCCAATGTAAATATCAACATAGTAGACACCATTGCCCAGGAGTATGAATTTTAACTTTAAAGGCACTAAAAAGGATTCCAATTCAGTAGTGTCCATTTTCCACAGAATATATTAGTATCTGTATCACCACTAGACACCAAGGATACAATAAAAATAGAAAAATTGTTAAAAGGCAACTACTGGGAGAGAATCAAACCCCAAAGCCTTGCCAGAATAAACCTTAACATTAACCCCCTACACTAAGCAATGTATTAGTACAGACCTTGCCAGAATAAACCTTAACATTAACCCCCTACACTAAGCAATGTATTAGTACAGACCTTGCCAGAGTAAACCTTAACATTAACCCCCTACACTAAGCAATGTATTAGTACAGACCTTGCCAGAGTAAACCTTAACATTAACCCCCTACACTAAGCAATGTATTAGTACAGACCTTGCCAGAGTAAACCTTAACATTAACCCCTACACTAAGCAATGTATTAGTACAGACCTTGCCAGAGTAAACCTTAACATTAACCCCTACACTAAGCAATGTATTAGTACAGACCTTGCCAGAGTAAACCTTAACATTAACCCCCTACACTAAGCAATGTATTAGTACATACCTTGCCAGAGTAAACCTTAACATTAACCCCCTACATTAAGCAATGTATTAGTATAGACCTTGCCAGAATAAACCTTAACATTAACCCCCTACACTAAGCAATGTATTAGTACAGACCTTGCCAGAGTAAACCTTAACATTAACCCCCTACACTAAACAATGTATTAGTACAGACCTTGCCAGAGTAAACCTTAACATTAACGTCCTACACTAAGCAATGTATTAGTACAGACCTTGCCAGAGTAAACCTTAACATTAACCCCCTACACTAAGCAATGTATTAGTACAGACCTTGCCAGAGTAAACCTTAACATTAACCCCCTACACTAAGCAATGTATTAGTACAGACCTTGCCAGAGTAAACCTTAACATTAACCCCTACACTAAGCAATGTATTAGTACAGACCTTGCCAGAGTAAACCTTAACATTAACCCCTACACTAAGCAATGTATTAGTACAGACCTTGCCAGAGTAAACCTTAACATTAACCCCCTACACTAAACAATGTATTAGTACAGACCTTGCCAGAGTAAACCTTAACATTAACCCCCTACACTAAGCAATGCATTAGTACAGACCTTGCCAGAGTAAACCTTAACATTAACCCCTACACTAAGCAATGCATTAGTACAGACCTTGCCAGAGTAAACCTTAACATTAACCCCCTACACTAAGCAATGTATTAGTACAGACCTTGCCAGAGTAAACCTTAACATTAACCCCCTACACTAAGCAATGCATTAGTACAGACCTTGCCAGAGTAAACCTTAACATTAACCCCCTACACTAAGCAATGCATTAGTACAGACCTTGCCAGAGTAAACCTTAACATTAACCCCCTACACTAAGCAATGCATTAGTACAGACCTTGCCAGAGTAAACCTTAACATTAACCCCTACACTAAGCAATGTATTAGTACAGACCTTGCCAGAGTAAACCTTAACATTAACCCCTACACTAAGCAATGTATTAGTACAGACCTTGCCAGAGTAAACCTTAACATTAACCCCCTACACTAAGCAATGTATTAGTACAGACCTTGCCAGAGTAAACCTTAACATTAACCCCGTACACTAAGCAATGTATTAGTACAGACCTTGCCAGAGTAAACCTTAACATTAACCCCTACACTAAGCAATGTATTAGTACAGACCTTGCCAGAGTAAACCTTAACATTAACCCCTACACTAAGCAATGTATTAGTACAGACCTTGCCAGAGTAAACCTTAACATTAACCCCCTACACTAAGCAATGTATTAGTACAGACCTTGCCAGAGTAAACCTTAACATTAACCCCCTACACTAAGCAATGTATTAGTACAGACCTTGCCAGAGTAAACCTTAACATTAACCCCCTACACTAAGCAATGCATTAGTACAGACCTTGCCAGAGTAAACCTTAACATTAACCCCTACACTAAGCAATGCATTAGTACAGACCTTGCCAGAGTAAACCTTAACATTAAACCCCTACACTAAGCAATGCATTAGTACAGACCTTGCCAGAGTAAACCTTAACATTAACCCCCTACACTAAGCAATGTATTAGTACAGACCTTGCCAGAGTAAACCTTAACATTAACCCCCTACACTAAGCAATGTATTAGTACAGACCTTGCCAGAGTAAACCTTAACATTAACCCCCTACACTAAGCAATGTATTAGTACAGACCTTGCCAGAGTAAACCTTAACATTAACTCCTACACTAAGCAATGTATTAGTACAGACCTTGCCAGAGTAAACCTTAACATTAACCCCTACACTAAGCAATGTATTAGTACAGACCTTGCCAGAGTAAAACTTAACCTTAACGCCTACACTAAGCAATGTATTAGTACAGACCTTGCCAGAGTAAACGTTAACATTAACCTCTACACTAAGCAATGTATTAGTACAGACCTTGCCAGGGTAAACCTTAACATTAACCCCTACACTAAGCAATGTATTAGTACAGACCTTGCCAGAGTAAACCTTAACATTAACCCCTACACTAAGCAATGTATTAGTACAGACCTTGCCAGAGTAAACCTTAACATTAACCCCTACACTAAGCAATGTATTAGTACAGACCTTGCCAGAGTAAACCTTAACATTAACCCCCTACACTAAGCAATGTATTAGTACAGACCTTGCCAGAGTAAACCTTAACATTAACCCCTACACTAAGCAATGTATTAGTACAGACCTTGCCAGAGTAAACCTTAACATTAACCCCTACACTAAGCAATGTATTAGTACAGACCTTGCCAGAGTAAACCTTAACATTAACCCCCTACACTAAGCAATGTATTAGTACAGACCTTGCCAGAGTAAACCTTAACATTAACCCCTACACTAAGCAATGTATTAGTACAGACCTTGCCAGAGTAAACCTTAACATTAACCCCTACACTAAGCAATGTATTAGTACAGACCTTGCCAGAGTAAACCTTAACATTAACCCCTACACTAAGCAATGTATTAGTACAGACCTTGCCAGAGTAAACCTTAACATTAACCCCCTACACTAAGCAATGTATTAGTACAGACCTTGCCAGAGTAAACCTTAACATTAACCCCTACACTAAGCAATGTATTAGTACAGACCTTGCCAGAGTAAACCTTAACATTAAACCCCTACACTAAGCAATGTATTAGTACAGACCTTGCCAGAGTAAACCTTAACATTAACCCCCTACACTAAGCAATGTATTAGTACAGACCTTGCCAGAGTAAACCTTAACATTAACCCCTACACTAAGCAATGTATTAGTACAGACCTTGCCAGAGTAAACCTTAACATTAACCCCTACACTAAGCAATGTATTAGTACAGACCTTGCCAGAGTAAACCTTAACATTAACCCCTACACTAAGCAATGTATTAGTACAGACCTTGCCAGAGTAAACCTTAACATTAACCCCTACACTAAGCAATGTATTAGTACAGACCTTGCCAGAGTAAACCTTAACATTAACCCCTACACTAAGTAAATGTATTAGTACAGACCTTGCCAGAGTAAACCTTAACATTAACCCCTACACTAAGCAATGTATTAGTACAGACCTTGCCAGAGTAAACCTTAACATTAACCCCTACACTAAGCAATGTATTAGTACAGACCTTGCCAGAGTAAACCTTAACATTAACCCCTACACTAAGCAATGTATTAGTACAGACCTTGCCAGAGTAAACCTTAACATTAACCCCTACACTAAGCAATGTATTAGTACAGACCTTGCCAGAGTAAACCTTAACATTAACCCCTACACTAAGCAATGTATTAGTACAGACCTTGCCAGAGTAAACCTTAACATTAACCCCTACACTAAGCAATGTATTAGTACAGACCTTGCCAGAGTAAACCTTAACATTAACCCCCTACACTAAGCAATGTATTAGTACAGACCTTGCCAGAGTAAACCTTAACATTAACCCCTACACTAAGCAATGTATTAGTACAGACCTTGCCAGAGTAAACCTTAACATTAACCCCTACACTAAGCAATGTATTAGTACAGACCTTGCCAGAGTAAACCTTAACATTAACCCCTACACTAAGCAATGTATTAGTACAGACCTTGCCAGAGTAAACCTTAACATTAACCCCCTACACTAAGCAATGTATTAGTACAGACCTTGCCAGAGTAAACCTTAACATTAACCCCCTACACTAAGCAATGTATTAGTACAGACCTTGCCAGAGTAAACCTTAACATTAACCCCTACACTAAGCAATGTATTAGTACAGACCTTGCCAGAGTAAACCTTAACATTAACCCCTACACTAAGCAATGTATTAGTACAGACCTTGCCAGAGTAAACCTTAACATTAACCCCTACACTAAGCAATGTATTAGTACAGACCTTGCCAGAGTAAACCTTAACATTAACCCCTACACTAAGCAATGTATTAGTACAGACCTTGCCAGAGTAAACCTTAACATTAACCCCTACACTAAGCAATGTATTAGTACAGACCTTGCCAGAGTAAACCTTAACATTAACCCCCTACACTAAGCAATGTATTAGTACAGACCTTGCCAGAGTAAACCTTAACATTAACCCCTACACTAAGCAATGTATTAGTACAGACCTTGCCAGAGTAAACCTTAACATTAACCCCTACACTAAGCAATGTATTAGTACAGACCTTGCCAGAGTAAACCTTAACATTAACCCCTACACTAAGCAATGTATTAGTACAGACCTTGCCAGAGTAAACCTTAACATTAACCCCTACACTAAGCAATGTATTAGTACAGACCTTGCCAGAGTAAACCTTAACATTAACCCCTACACTAAGCAATGTATTAGTACAGACCTTGCCAGAGTAAACCTTAACATTAACCCCTACACTAAGCAATGTATTAGTACAGACCTTGCCAGAGTAAACCTTAACATTAACCCCTACACTAAGCAATGTATTAGTACAGACCTTGCCAGAGTAAACCTTAACATTAACCCCCTACACTAAGCAATGTATTAGTACAGACCTTGCCAGAGTAAACCTTAACATTAACCCCTACACTAAGCAATGTATTAGTACAGACCTTGCCAGAGTAAACCTTAACATTAACCCCTACACTAAGCAATGCATTAGTACAGACCTTGCCAGAGTAAACCTTAACATTAACCCCTACACTAAGCAATGCATTAGTACAGACCTTGCCAGAGTAAACCTTAACATTAACCCCTACACTAAGCAATGTATTAGTACAGACCTTGCCAGAGTAAACCTTAACATTAACCCCTACACTAAGCAATGTATTAGTACAGACCTTGCCAGAGTAAACCTTAACATTAACCCCTACACTAAGCAATGTATTAGTACAGACCTTGCCAGAGTAAACCTTAACATTAACCCCTACACTAAGCAATGTATTAGTACAGACCTTGCCAGAGTAAACCTTAACATTAACCCCTACACTAAGCAATGTATTAGTACAGACCTTGCCAGAGTAAACCTTAACATTAACCCCTACACTAAGCAATGTATTAGTACAGACCTTGCCAGAGTAAACCTTAACATTAACCCCTACACTAAGCAATGTATTAGTACAGACCTTGCCAGAGTAAACCTTAACATTAACCCCTACACTAAGCAATGTATTAGTACAGACCTTGCCAGAGTAAACCTTAACATTAACCCCTACACTAAGCAATGTATTAGTACAGACCTTGCCAGAGTAAACCTTAACATTAACCCCTACACTAAGCAATGTATTAGTACAGACCTTGCCAGAGTAAACCTTAACATTAACCCCTACACTAAGCAATGTATTAGTACAGACCTTGCCAGAGTAAACCTTAACATTAACTCCCTACACTAAGCAATGTATTAGTACAGACCTTGCCAGAGTAAACCTTAACATTAACCCCTACACTAAGCAATGTATTAGTACAGACCTTGCCAGAGTAAACCTTAACATTAACCCCTACACTAAGCAATGTATTAGTACAGACCTTGCCAGAGTAAACCTTAACATTAACCCCTACACTAAGCAATGTATTAGTACAGACCTTGCCAGAGTAAACCTTAACATTAACCCCTACACTAAGCAATGTATTAGTACAGACCTTGCCAGAGTAAACCTTAACATTAACCCCTACACTAAGCAATGTATTAGTACAGACCTTGCCAGAGTAAACCTTAACATTAACCCCTACACTAAGCAATGTATTAGTACAGACCTTGCCAGAGTAAACCTTAACATTAACCCCTACACTAAGCAATGTATTAGTACAGACCTTGCCAGAGTAAACCTTAACATTAACCCCTACACTAAGCAATGTATTAGTACAGACCTTGCCAGAGTAAACCTTAACATTAACCCCTACACTAAGCAATGTATTAGTGCAGGCCTTGCCAGAGTAAACCTTAACATTAACCCCCTACACTAAGCAATGTATTAGTACAGACCTTGCCAGAGTAAACCTTAACATTAACCCCCTACACTAAGCAATGTATTAGTACAGACCTTGCCAGAGTAAACCTTAACATTAACCCCCTACACTAAGCAATGCATTAGTACAGACCTTGCCAGAGTAAACCTTAACATTAACCCCTACACTAAGCAATGCATTAGTACAGACCTTGCCAGAGTAAACCTTAACAATAAGCCACTACACTAGACAATGTATTAGTACAGACCTTGCCAGAGTAAACCTTAACATTAACCCCTACACTAAGCAATGTATTAGTACAGACCTTGCCAGAGTAAACCTTAACATTAACCCCTACACTAAGCAATGTATTAGTACAGACCTTGCCAGAGTAAACCTTAACATTAACCCCTACACTAAGCAATGTATTAGTACAGACCTTGCCAGAGTAAACCTTAACATTAACCCCTACACTAAGCAATGTATTAGTACAGACCTTGCCAGAGTAAACCTTAACATTAACCCCTACACTAAGCAATGTATTAGTACAGACCTTGCCAGAGTAAACCTTAACATTAACCCCTACACTAAGCAATGTATTAGTACAGACCTTGCCAGAATAAACCTTAACATTAACCCCTACACTAAGCAATGTATTAGTACAGACCTTGCCAGAGTAAACCTTAACATTAACCCCTACACTAAGCAATGTATTAGTACAGACCTTGCCAGAGTAAACCTTAACATTAACCCCTACACTAAGCAATGTATTAGTACAGACCTTGCCAGAGTAAACCTTAACATTAACCCCCTACACTAAGCAATGTATTAGTACAGACCTTGCCAGAGTAAACCTTAACATTAACCCCCTACACTAAGCAATGTATTAGTACAGACCTTGCCAGAGTAAACCTTAACATTAACCCCTACACTAAGCAATGTATTAGTACAGACCTTGCCAGAGTAAACCTTAACATTAACCCCCTACACTAAGCAATGTATTAGTACAGACCTTGCCAGAGTAAACCTTAACATTAACCCCTACACTAAGCAATGTATTAGTACAGACCTTGCCAGAGTAAACCTTAACATTAACCCCTACACTAAGCAATGCATTAGTACAGACCTTGCCAGAGTAAACCTTAACATTAACCCCCTACACTAAGCAATGTATTAGTACAGACCTTGCCAGAGTAAACCTTAACATTAACCCCTACACTAAGCAATGTATTAGTACAGACCTTGCCAGAGTAGACCTTAACATTAACCCCCTACACTAAGCAATGTATTAGTACAGACCTTGCCAGAGTAGACCTTAACATTAACCCCCTACACTAAGCAATGTATTAGTACAGACCTTGCCAGAGTAAACCTTAACATTAACCCCTACACTAAGCAATGTATTAGTACAGACCTTGCCAGAGTAAACCTTAACATTAACCACCTACACTAAGCAATGTATTAGTACAGACCTTGCCAGAGTAAACCTTAACATTAACCCCTACACTAAGCAATGTATTAGTACAGACCTTGCCAGAGTAAACCTTAACATTAACCCCTACACTAAGCAATGTATTAGTACAGACCTTGCCAGAGTAAACCTTAACATTAACCCCTACACTAAGCAATGTATTAGTACAGACCTTGCCAGAGTAAACCTTAACATTAACCCCTACACTAAGCAATGTATTAGTACAGACCTTGCCAGAGTAAACCTTAACATTAACCCCTACACTAAGCAATGTATTAGTACAGACCTTGCCAGAGTAAACCTTAACATTAACCCCTACACTAAGCAATGTATTAGTACAGACCTTGCCAGAGTAAACCTTAACATTAACCCCTACACTAAGCAATGTATTAGTACAGACCTTGCCAGAGTAAACCTTAACATTAACCCCTACACTAAGCAATGTATTAGTACAGACCTTGCCAGAGTAAACCTTAACATTAACCCCTACACTAAGCAATGTATTAGTACAGACCTTGCCAGAGTAAACCTTAACATTAACCCCTACACTAAGCAATGTATTAGTACAGACCTTGCCAGAGTAAACCTTAACATTAACCCCTACACTAAGCAATGTATTAGTACAGACCTTGCCAGAGTAAACCTTAACATTAACCCCTACACTAAGCAATGTATTAGTACAGACCTTGCCAGAGTAAACCTTAACATTAACCCCCTACACTAAGCAATGTATTAGTACAGACCTTGCCAGAGTAAACCTTAACATTAACCCCTACACTAAGCAATGTATTAGTACAGACCTTGCCAGAGTAAACCTTAACATTAACCCCTACACTAAGCAATGTATTAGTACAGACCTTGCCAGAGTAAACCTTAACATTAACCCCCTACACTAAGCAATGTATTAGTACAGACCTTGCCAGAGTAAACCTTAACATTAACCCGTACACTAAGCAATGCATTAGTACAGACCTTGCCAGAGTAAACCTTAACATTAACCCCTACACTAAGCAATGCATTAGTACAGACCTTGCCAGAGTAAACCTTAACATTAACCCCTACACTAAGCAATGCATTAGTACAGACCTTGCCAGAGTAAACCTTAACATTAACCCCTACACTAAGCAATGTATTAGTACAGACCTTGCCAGAGTAAACCTTAACATTAACCCCTACACTAAGCAATGTATTAGTACAGACCTTGCCAGAGTAAACCTTAACATTAACCCCTACACTAAGCAATGTATTAGTACAGACCTTGCCAGAGTAAACCTTAACATTAACCCCTACACTAAGCAATGTATTAGTACAGACCTTGCCAGAGTAAACCTTAACATTAACCCCTACACTAAGCAATGTATTAGTACAGACCTTGCCAGAGTAAACCTTAACATTAACCCCTACACTAAGCAATGTATTAGTAAAGACCTTGCCAGAGTCAACCTTAACATTAAACCCCTACACTAAGCAATGTCCTAGTACCGGCCTTGCCAGAGCAAACCTTAACATTAACCCCTACACTAAGCAATGTATTAGTACAGACCTTGCCAGAGTAAACCTTAACATTAACCCCTACACTAAGCAATGTATTAGTACGGACCTTGCCAGAGTAAACTTAATATTAACCCCCTACACTAAGCACTGTATTAGTACAGACCTTGCCAGAGTAAACCTTAACATTAACCCCTACACTAAGCAATGCATTAGTACAGACCTTGCCAGAGTAAACCTTAACATTAACCCCTACACTAAGCAATGTATTAGTACAGACCTTGCCAGAGTAAACCTTAACATTAACCCCTACACTAAGCAATGTATTAGTACAGACCTTGCCAGAGTAAACCTTAACATTAACCCCTACACTAAGCAATGTATTAGTACAGACCTTGCCAGAGTAAACCTTAACATTAACCCCTACACTAAGCAATGTATTAGTACAGACCTTGCCAGAGTAAACCTTAACATTAACCCCTACACTAAGCAATGTATTAGTACAGACCTTGCCAGAGTAAACCTTAACATTAACCCCTACACTAAGCAATGTATTAGTACAGACCTTGCCAGAGTAAACCTTAACATTAACCCCTACACTAAGCAATGTATTAGTACAGACCTTGCCAGAGTAAACCTTAACATTAACCCCTACACTAAGCAATGTATTAGTACAGACCTTGCCAGAGTAAACCTTAACATTAACCCCTACACTAAGCAATGTATTAGTACAGACCTTGCCAGAGTAAACCTTAACATTAACCCCTACACTAAGCAATGTATTAGTACAGACCTTGCCAGAGTAAACCTTAACATTAACCCCTACACTAAGCAATGTATTAGTACAGACCTTGCCAGAGTAAACCTTAACATTAACCCCTACACTAAGCAATGTATTAGTACAGACCTTGCCAGAGTAAACCTTAACATTAACCCCTACACTAAGCAATGTATTAGTACAGACCTTGCCAGAGTAAACCTTAACATTAACCCCTACACTAAGCAATGTATTAGTACAGACCTTGCCAGAGTAAACCTTAACATTAACCCCTACACTAAGCAATGTATTAGTACAGACCTTGCCAGAGTAAACCTTAACATTAACCCCTACACTAAGCAATGTATTAGTACAGACCTTGCCAGAGTAAACCTTAACATTAACCCCTACACTAAGCAATGTATTAGTACAGACCTTGCCAGAGTAAACCTTAACATTAACCCCTACACTAAGCAATGTATTAGTACAGACCTTGCCAGAGTAAACCTTAACATTAACCCCTACACTAAGCAATGTATTAGTACAGACCTTGCCAGAGTAAACCTTAACATTAACCCCTACACTAAGCAATGTATTAGTACAGACCTTGCCAGAGTAAACCTTAACATTAACCCCTACACTAAGCAATGTATTAGTACAGACCTTGCCAGAGTAAACCTTAACATTAACCCCTACACTAAGCAATGTATTAGTACAGACCTTGCCAGAGTAAACCTTAACATTAACCCCTACACTAAGCAATGTATTAGTACAGACCTTGCCAGAGTAAACCTTAACATTAACCCCTACACTAAGCAATGTATTAGTACAGACCTTGCCAGAGTAAACCTTAACATTAACCCCTACACTAAGCAATGTATTAGTACAGACCTTGCCAGAGTAAACCTTAACATTAACCCCTACACTAAGCAATGCATTAGTACAGACCTTGCCAGAGTAAACCTTAACATTAACCCCTACACTAAGCAATGTATTAGTACAGACCTTGCCAGAGTAAACCTTAACATTAACCCCCTACACTAAGCAATGTATTAGTACAGACCTTGCCAGAGTAAACCTTAACATTAACCCCTACACTAAGCAATGTATTAGTACAGACCTTGCCAGAGTAAACCTTAACATTAACCCCTACACTAAGCAATGTATTAGTACAGACCTTGCCAGAGTAAACCTTAACATTAACCCCTACACTAAGCAATGTATTAGTACAGACCTTGCCAGAGTAAACCTTAACATTATCCCCTACACTAAGCAATGTATTAGTACAGACCTTGCCAGAGTAAACCTTAACATTAACCCCTACACTAAGCAATGTATTAGTACAGACCTTGCCAGAGTAAACCTTAACATTAACCCCTACACTAAGCAATGTATTAGTACAGACCTTGCCAGAGTAAACCTTAACATTAACCCCCTACACTAAGCAATGTATTAGTACAGACCTTGCCAGAGTAAACCTTAACATTAACCCCTACACTAAGCAATGCATTAGTACAGACCTTGCCAGAGTAAACCTTAACATTAACCCCCTACACTAAGCAATGTATTAGTACAGACCTTGTCAGAGTAAACCTTAACATTAACCCCTAAACTAAGCAATATATTAGTACAGACCTTGACAGTGTAAACCATAACATTAACTCCCTTCACTAAGCAATGTATTAGTACAGACCTTGCCAGAGTAAACCTTAACATTAACCCCTACACTAAGCAATGTATTAGTACAGACCTTGCCAGAGTAAACCTTAACATTAACCCCTACACTAAGCAATGTATTAGTACAGACCTTGCCAGAGTAAACCTTAACATTAACCCCTACACTAAGCAATGTATTAGTACAGACCTTGCCAGAGTAAACCTTAACATTAACCCCTACACTAAGCAATGTATTAGTACAGACCTTGCCAGAGTAAACCTTAACATTAACCCCCTACACTAAGCAATGTATTAGTACAGACCTTGCCAGAGTAAACCTTAACATTAACCCCCTACACTAAGCAATGTATTAGTACAGACCTTGCCAGAGTAAACCTTAACATTAACCCCCTACACTAAGCAATGTATTAGTACAGACCTTGCCAGAGTAGACCTTAACATTAACCCCCTACACTAAGCAATGTATTAGTACAGACCTTGCCAGAGTAAACCTTAACATTAACCCCTACACTAAGCAATGTATTAGTACAGACCTTGCCAGAGTAAACCTTAACATTAACCCCCTACACTAAGCAATGTATTAGTACAGACCTTGCCAGAGTAAACCTTAACATTAACCCCCTACACTAAGCAATGTATTAGTACAGACAGGAGTTACTTAAAAAACAAACTCATTGAGGATCTCTGGAGGATTCAACGCCTGCAACAATTCATGACATATGAAGGGGGGTAGTAGGTATACCTCTCAACCTTATAGTGCAAAAACAACACAAAGTCAACATTAATAGTGGGCAAAATCAGGTACGGATTTTCATTATTCCTCTAACAAAAGTAGAAAGTCAGTAGTATAATAGCTATTACACTAACATGGATTTACTGAAAGGTGTGTAGTGTGAAATTCTAATGCCTGTAATGAATGACTGCTTGACTGTAAACATCTGTGATTAATGAGAGAAGGACAAAGCAGACATTAGGGACATGCTCACAACACAGGGACAGGTATTGGATATATGGTGTGTCTTATGTGTGGGAGAGTGAACTGGAGAGAGAGATGCCTGTGCTAATAGATTGCAGTTGCTCTCACTGTTCACTGCACAAAGGTGATAATCTGTACTTGCAAGAGTTAATGGCAATTTAGAGGCATGCAATTTAGCTGATAATGAAGTTGTTCCTCTCTGAGGGTAATGTGTCTCTGAATCACAAAATACTACAGTACAGAACCTTTTACCACAGCCCTTAACATGAGTTGTGAGGTTGTTTCTGAATGCCAGGAATTATTTGGCTAAAACATGCCTTAAGTATATATAATCGCTCAGTGATATAGTAGCTTGCGTATTTCTAGATTAACGCTTATAAGCAATGTCTTTTAATACAACTATCTGCTGTTACACAATCATTTAAATATGTTTCAGTTTGGATTTAGATGTTTTCAAGAAAATCAGACTGCATTGATGAAGGCAAATGTAGATTTTCTGCATGTCATCAACAAAGTAAGTCATGTGATTATCTATTTTTATAGGCAGTTGTAAAGCACTGGATAATTATTACTACCATATCATAGATCCCTGATTACACCCATTCATTATTAGCAACATGTAAAACAAATGTATTCCCATATATGAAAGTGCCAAAAGTCAAGTAACTGCAATGAAGTATTTTGTATTAGGTCCATTAGTTGAATCCATGGTGCATTCCTAAGATTCAGTTCTGTGACCAATTTTGTTCAGACTTTGTATTAAGGAAGTTATTAATGAATTGCAGACAATTGCATGTCCCAGCTCCATTGATGTAAGGAGCTAGAGCCCCGACTATGTCCAGTGTAATCCAGGTTTGATTAGTGGCTCAGACAGTGGAGGAACTTGTGTGGTTCAGCGTTAGAAAAATGACAAGGATATGCATATCTAAGCATACTTTCCAAGATGGAATCAAATGTGGAACCTGGAAATTGCATGGAGGTACAGTCATGTGTAGGAAAAGCCAGTGAGTGCATCACGTGCAGGGGTGTACGTGTTAAGTTGTCTACTGCATATCCTTCCATATGGATGCTAATCGAATGCTAAGGAAGAATATAAGGCCATAACAGGAAGAATATAACCGCACACCATTTAGATTCATAGGTTCATAGGTGTTTTACTAGACTAATGTCCACCAGAGACTTTTTAAGCCTAGCCATGCATACCAAACGTCTGACATGTTCTGGTATACTTGATAAGTTTTAGCAGGGTCTTGGGAGGTGAAACATTTACAAGCAGGAGTCTGGGTGATGTACTATTTACAGGCTGCCTGTGTCCATTAGAGACATAGGTGCCAAAACAGGGATGAATTTCCTGTTCCCCATCCAATTTTCCAAGTTACATTGAATTAGGTTAGGGAGGAACTCTGCTTCACATGGATGGGAAGCCTGTTCCAGAGAAGAGGTAGTCTCTGGGATACATACTTGTCTCTCCAGCAGGTCCTATTTATATCACAGACAATATTTAAGCCTTTAGAATGGGTAATTCTGGTGCTGTTTGTTTTCTGGATATGCAGGAGATTCATCAGAGTGGGGTCTGACAATACCTTGTACGGCATGCATTGATCTCCCCTCAACAGTCTGTAGGAGACAGAATACAGGGATAGGGCCTTGAGGCAGTCTGCATAGAACATGTTACTTACACCCTGTATTCTTTTTGTAAGGAAACTCTGTAGACATTCCAATTGTTCGATATGTCTGGTTAGGTATGTACCAAAGGGGGCATTGTACTCAATGACAGGTCTGATGAAGGTTGAGTACAGTGGAATAATGACTTCCTTGGACCTAGCCAGGTATGTCCCTAGCCTTAAGCAGCACTCTACCATCTCCCAGAATGATGCCTCAATACAAATGGAAAATAATTGACTTTAACAATTGGCTTATTTTCTGGTGTCATTCCAGGGGGATCCAATACCTGACAGCCTAGGAAGATATCGACAGACCATAATGCTTTACTAGAGATGGCCTGCATCTGTCTCACTTGGGCTACAGGCTTCTGGCAAAGGCCCTTGCCTCCCCCATAGTGCCTTTTTTAGGAAAAGACATGAGGTTGATACTGCCAACATAAAAAGTTCAACAAAACACAAATTAAAGTTCATGCTGCTAAATGCTAGGAGTCAACGTGAAACTGCACTTATTGCAAACATTCTTAACCCTGGAAAATGCTGACATTTGTCATAGAAACCTGGTTCAAAGCTGTGGACAGCACCCCATCCTTACCTGGTTACTCATCATATCATACATTCAGACCCCAAACTGTGGACAGCAAAGCCAAAAGAGGTGGAATTTCAATATATATATTAACGACACACACACCTCCAGGCTGGTCAAACAGTATGACACACAGGAGACACTCCAGGTGCAGTTAACCATTGACAAGACCCCTATTCAAATCATAGCTTAGCTACAGGCCCCCAAATTTGACTCAAGATGCCCACTCCACCTATCTGGACCTCTTCAAATGTATCAAGATTCAACCCTTTACTCTGATCTTGGGGGACTTTAACTACCCAACCATGGACTGGAAAAGCTACACATGCCAGAACACAAATGCCCAGGCATTCCTCAATTTTAGCAATGCAAATGCCTTGGAACAGCTAATCAAAAACCTCACAAGAAGTGATAATATCTTGGACTTGGTATTAACCAACACGAGTAACCACTGCAGCACCCTTACAGTATCATCCTCCCTGGAAAGATCCGACCATAAAGCGGTCACTTTCAAAGTCACCATCTCCCCTGATCCCCCTCTAGCTAGGGTCAAACAAAAAAACTTCTCCAAAGCTGATTACAACCTCCTGAGGGATGGTATAAACAGCTTCTCAGCCCCCTCCCCCTCTGTAGAAACTGGCACCAATGTCCAAATCTACTCTGAATTACTATACGAGCATTTATATAGCTGCATGCAATCAGGAATACCTGACAGGAGAAAATTATTCTCCACAAGGAAGAGTAAACCTGTCTGGTGGACATCTGCAATAAATAAACTCTATAACAAAAGAAAAAAATTGCTGTCCAGGACCAAGAAGGAGCAGGTGCCTAACTGGAAGCAATCTCTCTTTAGCCTGAACAAGCAAACAAGAGCAACAGTGAATTACTCTAAAGCCAACTTCGAGTCCATATTGGCCACATCTACTAGAGACAATCATAAGGCCTTTTTCACATATGTCTGCAGTCTCAAGGGAAGCACCCAGATCTGTTCAGAACAAGTGGTCAAGGACATCACGTACATAAATGTTGTAGATATAGCCAACCTACTGGATGACAAATTCAGCAAAAACTTCACCCCTCTGTCCCCCCATCGGTACATCAGTAAATCAGGACATCCCCAGTACCTGACCGCACCCCTTATCTCTAGGGAACAGGTCATCAGTGCCTTCTCAAAGGTAAAAAAAAAAGCCTCCATGGGACCAGATAACATCCCAGGCTTCATCCTACATGAACTTGCAGCACCATTAGGCACCCTATTCAACCAAAGCCTAAATACTGGCTTTGTCCCAGCTGAGTGGAGGACAGCCACTGTCGTCCCTTTACACAAAGGTGGAGCATCCACCAATCTGGGAAATTATGGACTCATCAGCCTAACTAGCTTGATCTGCAAGCCAATGTAATGGATTATCATGGACTTCATTAACAGGAACATTGGCAACCTCCAAACACTGAACCCCACACTGTTTGGCTTTGTCAAGGGGAGGTTATGTCTGTTAAATCTGGTTGACTTCTTTGAGACAGTCACCAAATAAATTTGCAAGGAAAAGATGGTGCATACTGCCTACTTTGACCTGGCTAAAGCAACACTATTCCCCACGTGGGCCTAATAGATAAACTCTCTCAACTAGGCATCAAGCCATATGTTACCAGATGGGTAGCAAAATGGCTCGCTGACAGAACCCACCTAATCAAAATAGGGGAAGACATCTCAAGCAGTAGGCCTGTAATGAGCGGCGTACCCCAAGGATCAGTCCTGGGGCCTCTATTATTCGGGATATACTTTTCTGAGGTGCAACCCAAAACCAATGGGCTATGGCTGACCAAGTCTGCAGATGACTGCAAGCTGGGCACGGTCATCAATTCCCCAAGTGATGTGGCCATCCTCCAAGAGGGTCTCACCCTAACAAAATATTAGTACCAGAAACATGGCCTCAAGCTGAATGTCAAAAAATGCATCATCATCCCCTTTGGGGAGAGTGATGCCCCAATATATTATCACATTAATAATGTCTTAAGCATGCAATCAGTCGTGAGGAATTTGGGCACCCAGGTTGATAACAATCTGACTTTTGACCACCATGTTGCTTCTGTTGTATAGAAAGCTTTCTACATGGCCCACCTCATTAGTAAGGGTATCTCATCCAGGGACAAGGAGGGCATAACATCCCTGTATTTTTCACTTATAAGGCCAATTATTGAGTACAATGCCCCCTTCAGCATGTACCTCGCAAAGCACATGCAGCAGCTGGAGAGACCACAGAGGTTCCACACCAGGAGAATCCAGGTCCTCAAACATCTACTCTACACAGATAGGCTAAAAGCCCTGTCCCTCTACTCAGTTTCTTACAAACTCCTCAGACGTGACCTCTTTCTGGTATACAAAGCAATCTCAGACCCTGCCTTAATGGGACTGCTGCATATTCGCAAGTCAAGCTCCACTCGAGTAACCTGCACACGCAACCTCAACCTGGTCTGTGACATCAATAGAACTTGTTGGTGGGACAGATTTGTGTCCCAGAGACTTCCCATTTGTGGAATAGACTCCCTCTCCATGTCAAGCAGAGTACCTCATTATCCCTTTTTAAGTGCAACCTGGACAACTGGATGGGAAACAGAAAATACACCCCTGGGATTCCAGCTGTGTCCCTGCTGGACAGGGGCTTTGGGTGCTGACTTGTCTAAACATGAGCTAAACCCTTGGCTAGGCTTATAAGAGCCTCAGGGCCAATAGCCTAGTAACTTCCTATGATACCTTTGTTTATAAGTTGAACAACATGGAATGATTTCCTCACTGTTGTAGATATGTGATGGTCAAAAGTTAGATTACTGTCGGTGTGTGTCCGCAAATCCTTAACTACTGGGTCAACTCTTAGGGTTGTGTTGTCAATATGACAGTTACCAAGGACGGATAACTTCCCAAAGGATACTATAACACATTTCTTGGCATTTAGTTTTACTCAATGGCTTTGACACCGGTTGTTTGTTTGTTTGTTTGTTTGTTTGTTTGTTTGTGTCAACCCTTCCTGGAGAATATTTGCATAGGTGGGGATTCAGTGACAGCTCCTTATTTGCAGTCATCTGCAAATTTAGTTAATTAGAGGCCAGTGACATTGGCCTTGACTTCAGAGAAGTAAATGCCAAAAATGAGAGGTTCCAGGACTGATCGCAGAGGGTCTCCACTTGTGCTTTTCCTCTAGAGGTCACAGAACCCTTGCTTAAACACAAAAGGTGCGGGTGTATCCATATTCATCAAGAATACCTACACCTCCAGGTTAGTGGCACAGCACAATGCTTCAAAGATCATCTATGTGCAACTAACAATGGGCAAAACTGCAATTCAAATTGTAGCTTGCTACAGATCACCCACCATGACCCAGGACCCCCATTCCGCATTTCTGGAGACACTGGAAAATATGAAGGTCCTACCAAATGCCCTAATATTGGCTGATTTCAATTACCCAAACATTAACTGGGAGAACTACTCAAGTACTAACTCCCTTGCCCAACGCTTCCTAGAATTTATAAACTGGAATGCCCTGGATCAACTGGCCAGTACCCCCACCAGAGGTGACAACATATTGGACCTAGTCATCACCAACATGGGCGACCAGTGTTCTACACTGGAGGCCAAACCTTTGCTGGTTAGATCAGACCATAGACTAATCACTCTGGATATTCACATTCCGCCCCCACCCCCAATTAAGGAAACCACCGTGAAAAACTTCAGAACTTCAGAAGCAAACTTCACGTTACTTAAGACTGAGGTGGAAAGGTTCACAGCCCCCATGCTAAAGGACAACGCTGTCCAAGCTGCTGAATCCCTTACAAAGGCATTCTATGAGCACCTGCAAGAATGCATGGATCATGCTATCCCAAGCAAAACCAAGACTCACTCCTCCAAGAAAAGGAAGCCAGTCTGGTGGACCCCTGCTATAAACAAGCTATACAATAGTAGGAGGAAACTAGTGCAGAAAAGAGTAAAATCCCAAGAAGGGAAGACATCCCTGATTAGTATCAGCAAGAAACTACGATCCCTCATAAAATCATCCAAGACTAGCTTCAAAAGAAAAATTGCCAAGGACTCAAAAGATAACCACAATGTGTTCTTTAGCTATATGAAGAACCTAAGTGGAAACTCTCAGATCTGCTCTGAGTTAGTGCAGAATGGCACAAAATACACTGAACTGACTGATATTGCCAACATTCTGGCAGACAGGTTTAGTGCAAACTTCATCCCCCTCTCACCCCCTAAAGGGCCCATGACCATACCAGAAGAATGTAGTGCCCTGGCAATCACTGATACACAGGTTAAAACAGCCCTATCCAAAGCCAAAAATACAGCTTCAATAGGAACAGACGGTGTCCCAGGCTGTGTCTTACATGATCTCCAAAATGAACTAACCCCTCACCTAAACACACTGTTCAAACTCAGCCTCTCTACAGGCTATGTATCCATAGAGTGGCGCACAGCAACAGTTATCCCATTCCACAAAGGTGGAGACACAATGAACCCTGGGAACTATCACCCTATAAGCTTGACTAGCCTGGTCTGCAAAGCTATGGAGCACATCATCATGGAATTCATTAACAGAGACATTGGGAACTTTCAAACACTGGACCCTACCCAGTTTGGCTTTGTTAAGGGCAGATCATGCCTCATAAACCTGGTGGACTTCTTTGAGACAGTTACCAAGGCTTTAGACGAGGGAAAGGAGGTCCACACAGCCTACCTAGACCTCGCAAAGGCTTTCAACACCATTCCTCATTCTGGTATTATAGACAAGTTCACCAGCCTGAACATAAACCCCTACATCACGAGATATGTTGCCAATTGGCTCACGGATAGAACCCACACAGTGAGAGTTGCAGGCTCTAGGTCTGACTCTAAACCAGTTACAAGTGGCGTCCCCCAGGGCTCAGTACTGGGACCCCTCCTGTTCAGTATATACTTCTCAGAGGTGCAGGCAAGCACAGGAGAACTATGGCTGACCAAGTTTGCAGACAACTGCAAACTGGGGGCCATAATTGACTCCCCAGCTGATACAGATATCCTTCAGAAGGGTCTCACTGAGACGGATACCTGGTGTCAAAATCATGGCCTCAAGCTAAATGCCAAAAAGTGCATAGTCATCCCCTTTGGAAAAAAACAAAGTACCCGTGAACTACCACATACATGGTAGTCCCCTAAATATAGAAAATATAATAAGGGATCTGGGGACCCAAATAGATAGCAATCTTTCCTTTGATAATCATATTGCCAAGGTGGTTAGAAAATCCTTCTATGTGGCCCACCTAAACACATATATATATGTGTGTGTGTGTGTGTGTGTGTGTGTGTGTGTGTGTGTGTGTGTGTGTGTGTGTGTGTGTGTGTGTGTGTGTGTGTGTGTGTGTGTGTGTGTGTGTGTATGTATGTATATATATATATATATATATATATATATATATATATAGATATATATATATATATATATATATATATATATATATATATATATATATATAAATAATATATGTGTGTGTGTGTGTGTGTGTGTGTGTGTGTGTGTGTGTGTGTGTGTGTGTGTGTGTCTTTATAGTAGCTGGTCTAAGTGTGTGGAATGCATTATAACCTTACACTGTCAGTCTACTCTCTGCAGCTTTAAACTATGTCTCAGTGACCACACAGATGTCAGCATTCTCTTGGGTGAAGACACCTTCTAGGGAGAGGAGTTTTTGTTTAGACTCCTAGCATTAAGCAGTAAGGCCTTCAGATATTTTTAGTTTTGATTTGCTATGCTAAAAGTACTTTCAGTTTGGCATTCCCTAAAAATAGCACTGTGGGAGAGGATAATGTTTTAGCTAATATTTGAAAGCCTAGAGGGAAGAGATGGAGATCATCCCTAGCAAAGCAGTGTAGTCTGTTGACCATCTCCTTCCAAGCTGACAAATACTGCACCCCCTTAGAATGACACCAGAAACTAAGCCAATTTTTAATGTAAGTCATCTTTTGTTCATATTGTGGCATCATCCTTGGTGAAGTTAAAATGCTGCTCAATGAAAGACTTATACCAGCCTAGTACACATATTCCAAGAGCTCCATGATGTCTCTCTTCATAGAGTCTAGGGTGGTACTTCTCAGGTCTTTTACACCCACATGGACTATGACTGAATCATATTGGTACTTGTGGTCCAATGACCTGAGTGTGTGGGCAATGTGGTGGATCCTGGTCCCTGATTAGAAACTGACTGTGACTTTCTCCTTACTCAGCCTGGTGAGAGGGACATCAGTGTGTCTCACAATGGAGTCTGCAATGGCCAGAATGTTGGATTGTGTGGTGGATTAAAAGTAGAGGCTCCATGAGATGTGGCTGTATGTGTTGATGTGGGTGTTGTTTTTAAGTCAAACACAGATACTCACTGCCCAATCAGAAACAGTCAGGAATCAATACACTATGCTCCTTCTCTCACCAGGATCAAAATATAAGCACATATTCTAAGCTGTCACTTATGAAGCAGTTATTAGGCTTTCTGGTGATCAGCAGTCTCCAGGAAATATACCTGTGCTCCTTCTCTCACCAGGAGTAAAACAGAAGCACTACTCCCAAGATGGCTACTGAGAGGCAGAATGTGTGCTCTCCAGTAAATGGTGGTCTTGGAGTAGTTGTTGCAGATCTTAAAGATAAGTTGAAAAAGATGCCTAACATCCTAAGCGCTGCAGTGTGCACTATGCAGTTAGATATGAAAGAGAGAGTAACTTAAGCTTTAGCTATCTAAGTGGACAGCCACTAATTTTAAAAGAGCAAGATAGATTGGAACGGGGTGGGCACTTTGTATTGTGACTCTGTAAGGAATACATATGATGACCAATATATTTAAATAGCTAAAGGGGAATGATTTCACAAAATCAAAATTTTGCACTTACAAAAGCAAATGAAATAGGAAAGGGAAGGAGATACGTGGTCAAATTAATATAAGGGTCAGCCAACTAGAAAGACAGTTGAGTTTAAAAACACACCACCACCTCAGTTGAAGGGTGGGGAAAAACCTAATTTCTGTATGACTCATAAGAGACACAGCTGAGGTATCTTTCCTTGTTTAAATATGCAATTACAAGTAAAATACAGTGCAAAAAAAAACAAATCACAATATACAGAACAGAAGGCGGCAATGAAACAATACAAAGTACAAGAAAGCAAAAACAAACTAACCTTTCCCCTCACAGCAGGTTGTGGCAGAGTCTGGGTGAGTTTTTCCTGTAATGTCAGCTCAATTCTCTCTGCTTGACTCTTATTCCACTCTATGTCAGTACCAATGGAGGGCGTGGGGGATAAATGAGATATCTCTACCCTTGCTCATTACACAATGCAGATACTGGGGTGGGGGATGAATGTGTTGATGGGGTGGTAGTAGGACTGAAGCCTAATGGTCATCCAGGAGTTGCAGTAAGACTACCCTAGCAGGATGTATTCAGAATTAACAAAACAAATGTGTGGTACTCCATGCTTAAGAAAATGAGGAGATCATATTCATCCATTTAAGATGACAGTGTGGTTCCTAGGTGAAGGCAGCTTGCATAGGAGGTTTGAGTGAGCTATGTACCTCTGGCAGTAGGAGGAAGTTCTAGGAAAGAATAACCAGAGTGCTATATCAAACAGACTGCTGTATATAAATAAATGGGATTCTAAAAGTGAATCACTCCACTTCATCTAAGCAAATAAATCAGTGACCTTATAAGATGGGTTGTGGAAGCCATGTTCCTAATTAATGAATTAAGTGCTGTGTGCATGAGTTGGGGATAGAAGTGGATGTTGAAGTGCTTAGGCCAAGAAGCTTGGAGGAGTATATAATAGTAGTTATGTTGCATTGTGGTTTGAGAAGACTGAATCAAAGGATGTGACAACAAAGCACAGGTCTGTGGATTTAGGAGAATGCATTTTGATTTCTCAAGCAAGAGAGTAAAATCAGTATAAGAGGAAGGAAGTGCATGTAAACATTTACTATATTTAGTTATATTTTAAAGTAGCAATCAGTTATCTAACTAAAGGATGAAGAATTGCTTCTCCAAAGAAAGAATGCAGGCAGACAGCATTTGTGACCTCTTATCTCAACTCAGCTGCTTAACAAATAGAATAGTCATCATGCCACTAAATGCAAAATGCTGCTCTAATACTGGCTTACCTTCCTCACAGATGCCAGCAATTTTTTTCTTCTACTGACTTCTTTATCTCTTCAGACTGCCAAGTCTTCTACCAGCTTCCTTGTCTCTTCAGACTGCCAGAATTTTTATCTCCAGCAATTAGAATACGCCGTCTGCCCCACATTAGTATATTTGTAGCCCAGTCCTCCAGTTGTCTGCACACACAAACCCCTGAGACATGTAAACACAGACACATGGAGGCATACAGATACATGGGCACACGTGTACCTCCACATGGAAAAAAAATGTATGCACACAAATACATGCACACCCTCTCCATATACTGAAAACAGTGTCTTTTTCCCCCTCCCATAGTCTGTTATCGATTGTAATAAGCCACTTCACAATTGATGTCCATGCAGTTGATAACAGAAACACCCTTCACCAGGAGTTCTTCCAGCAGTTAATGAAACAACATTCAAGCTGTCATACTTTCTAATGGAGAAATCAAAACGCATTCTCCTGAATTCACAGACATGTGCTTTGTTGTCACATCCTTTGATTCAGGCTTCTCAAACCACAATGCAACATAACTATGATTACCTACTGGTTTCTTTACCGTTGCTTCAGTAATCACTTCCTTACTAGTGAAGATCAGAGGAAGTATTTCCCATATTGATGTTCTCACCGTCTTCCTAAATCTTGTTTCTTTGAACATGACTCAAAATACCCTCTTTTTCCCAAAGTATGAAACCAGTATCTCCAAATTTATAACTGGAAGGCTGAGGTCCCCCATATTAATACTTTTTCTGTCCTTCATGAATCTATTCATCTTGCTTATAAGGATTCAATAGCACTCTCTCTCTCTCTAGATATATATATATATATATATATATATATATATATATATATATATATATTTTTTTTTTTTTTTAATCCGTGTGCCACCATAAGTTTATTTCCCCTGATAACCTCAGCAAAAAGCCTCCAAGTTTTAATTTTTGAAAAAAAAAACAAAAGAAATCATATCTCTCTACTCATTTCCCACCTTTCTATAACCAATAGAGTCCAGTTTTCAGATTTTGCTGAATTCTGGGCTGTTTTGTAGATTCTGTGTTGCCCATATCTTACTAAGATAGAAGGAAGCTTCTCTGTTCATCAGTGAGAGTGGTGAGCTTTGAGCAGCCTTTCTGTACCTTGAGGAGTGGTTTCAGATCAGAATCTGTAGTTTTCTTGGCCATTTGGACTATTTCTAACCCTATCATCTTTCTGTTTAAAAAAACAGTGTTTGCACAGTTTTGCGCATCTCGCAGCGCTGTTTAACTAGGGTTAAACTATTTCCGGTGCAAGAATGTCTGCTTTTCTAATTTCCCCTTAGAACTAGCCATTTTCTAGTTTTAGCACTCAAAACTGTTTCCTTGTACTCAGCAACTGATCAAAACTCATTGCAAGCACTGAATAATCTACAAATTACTGCAGCACTCAACTTTCCTCACTTGTTAGGAAGAAAATGTTTTTAGTACTTAAATTAATAAGCACCTATCCAGGCATGTCTAAGGGTCAGCTCCCGGTATTTCCCCTATCCACCTGATGAATCTGGGCATCTTGGGGCAATGTAGCAATTGCCTCATGTACACTGACAACCCTCTCATCCTACCACCCTACACTACAACCTGTGAGAGATACACTTATATAGACAAGCTCTCTCCAGCCAAGACTGTACTAGACAGTCAAGAGGAGAAGGTAAACACCTGTGCCACACACAACACATAGTCCATCAAAACCTACACCACCTAAACTCACACATAGTAACTCAAAACACACACCTACATTTGTGGAGGCTTTCAATAAAAATCTGCCCAAACAACAGAGACTTCAAAAGCTGAAACTCTAGCAACCACCACCCCTCAACACTACCTAAATGACACATAGCCCACACAATCAGTCTGCCACTCAACCTCAGCCCATAAGGCAAAACAACTTACCCAACACACTAGTAGGTGACTCTAGAGTCAGGCACATTGTTGTCCCACTCACCAGGCTAAATAAGAAGAAAGTTACTGTCAACTGCCTGTCGGGTGCCAGGATCCATCATGTAATGTACGCACGAAGGTCACTCCACAACAAGTACAAATATGACTCTGTCATTGTCCATGTTGGTGTGAATGACCTAAGACATACCTCCCTGGACTACATGAAAAGAGACATGGAGGAGCTCTCAGATCATGTAGCCTAGGCAGGTATGACCATATCCCTGAGTAGCATCCTGCCATTGCCCAGAATGATACCACAATAAAAGGACAAAATTATTGACTTCAACAATTGGCTAAGTTTCTGGTGTCATTCTAAGGGGAATCCTGTGTCTGTCTGCCTGGGATGACATGATTGACAGACCATGATGCTTTGCCAGAGATGGCCTGCACCTGTCACCTCTGGGATTCTGGATACTGGCTAAGGCTCTTGCCACCCCTATAGTGCCTTTTTCAGACAAGGTTCAAATGATAAACTCACCACCATAGCAGGTATAAGCAAGCAAAATCTGAGGGTAATGCTACTCAATGCTAGAAGTCTAAACCTCAAAATACACTCACTTGAGGCACTCCTTAAAATGCGGAACATCGACATCTGTGCAGTGATGGAGACCTGGTTCAAGACTGCAGAGAGCACCCCTGCATTACCAGGCTATAACTCATACCACACCTTTTGGCCACCTAATCTGGACCGAAACACTAAAGGAGGAGGCGTGTCCATATTCATTAAGGATATCTACACCTCCAGGCTAGTTGCTCAACATAATGCATCCAAAATTATCCAAGTGCAACTAACATTGGGAAAGACTGCAATCCAGGTTGTAGCTTGTTACATATCCCCCTGCCATGCCCCAGGATGCCTACTCCACATTTCTTGATATACTGGGTAATATTAAGGTACAGCCCAATACCCTAATAATGGGGGATTTCAACTACCCCACCATCAACTGGGAAAATTACTCATGTACTAACTCATTTGCTCAACCCTTTCTGGAATTCATAAATTCCAACACCGTGGATCAGCTTGTCCATACCCCCACCAGGGGCAACAATATCCTGGACTTGGTCATTACCAATATAGGCAACTGATGTTCCACGCCAGAGGTCAACTCCTCGCTGGTCAGATCCGACCACAAGCTAATCACTCTAGATGTCAATATCCCACCCCCACCCCCTATTAAGGAAACCACCGTAAAAAAACTTCTACAAAGCCAATTTCATGCTTCTTAGGACAGAAGTGGCAAGCTTCACAACACCCATACAGACGGAAAATAGAGATACAACTGCTGAATCCTATACAAATGTACTGTACTGTATAAGCACATACATGAGTGCATGGATCATGCCATCGCCAACAGAACCAAGGCACTATCCTCCAAAAAAAGGAAGCCAATCTGGTGGTCCCCTGCCATAAAAAAACTCTACAACAGAAGGAAGAAACTGTTGCAAAAAAGAGTAAAATCCCCTGATTGCAGGAACTCCCTGGTCAGCCTCAATAAGAAGCTGAGATCCCTCATAAAATCTTCCAAAGCTAGTTATGAAAATAAAATCGCCACTGATTCTAAAGACAACCGCAAAGCATTCTACAGCTATGTCAAGAATCTCAATGGTGACACTCAGATCTGCTCTGAGCTACAGCACAATGGCACTAGATAGACAGAACCAACTGATATTGCCAACATCCTGGAAGATAGGTTCAGTGCAAACTTCACCCCCCCACAAAGGGCCCTTCACTATACTGAAAGAATTCAAACCCCCTGTAATCACAGCTGCACAAGTAAAGACCGCACTCTCCAAAGCCAAGAACACAGCATCCATGGGACCTGACAACATCCCAGGCTGCGTTCTGCATGAACTACAGAACAAACTGGCACCCCACCTAAGTACCATGTTCAATCATAGCCTCACTTCAGGCTTTGTGCATACTGAATGGCACACAGTGATAGTTATCCCACTCCACAAAGGGGGTGGCATCACAGGACCTGGGAACTACAGCCCCATTAGCCTGATGACCCTGGTCTGCAAGGCCATGGACCATATCATCTTGGAGCTTATAAACAAGGACATAGGTAACCTCCAAACTCTGGACCCCACTCAGTTTGGGTTTGTAAAAGGTAGGTCATGTCTCCAAAACCTGACTGACTTGTTTGAAGCAATCACCAGAGCCGTGGACGAGGGTAAGGTGGTGCACACAACCTATCTTGACCTCACCAAGGTTTTCGATAACATCCCCCACTCTGGAATTATAGATAAACTCACTAAATTGGGCATAAATCCTTATGTCACAAGATGAGTGGCCAAGTGGCTCACTGACAGAACTCATACAGTGAAAGTAGCTGACTCCAAATCCAACTTCAGACCAGTGACAAGTGGAGTACCACCGGGTTCAGTCCTGGGTCCTCTCCTGTTTGGCATCTACTTCTCAGAAGTCCAAGCTAATACAGCAGGTCTTTGGCTAACAAAGTTTGCAGATGACTGCAAACTAGGTGCCATAATAAAATCACCTAATGATGTGGGCATTCTACAAAAGGGCCTCACTGAGACTGATGCTTGGTGTCAAAGTCATAGCCTCAAGCTCAATGCTAAGAAGTGAATTGTCATCTTCTTTGGGAAAAACACTGTATCCCTGAACTACTGCATAGGCGGCAGCCTACTAAACACTGAAAGTGTGATAAAAGACCTTGGGACACAGGTGGACAGTAGTCTCTCCTTTGATAATCACATTGCCACAGTAGTTAGGAAATCCTTCTATGTGGCACACCTCATCACAAGGGGATTCACCTCCAGAAAAAAAGAGGTAATTGTTCCTCTGTACTTATCCCTCATCAGACCCATTATAGAGTATAATGCCCCATTTGGCATGTACCTCACAAGACATCTACAGCAACTAGAAAGGCCACAGAAATACCTCACTAAGAGGATTACTGGCCTCAAACAAATGCCATATGCAGACCATCTCAAAGAACTCCAGCTCTACTCCATCGCTTATCGCCTACTCAGAGGCGACCTCTGCCTAACATACAAAGCCATGTCAAACCCAGATCTGTTGGACATGCTAGACTTAAAGAAACCCCAATCCCTCCAAGCCATTCACTCCAGGGACCTAAACCTTGCCACCACAATAAACAGAACATGCTGGAGGGATAGATTCCTGTTCCAGAGACTTCCCATACTCTGGAACAGACTACCCATTCATGTCAAGCAAAGCTCCTCATTAGTCCTCTTTAAGAAAAATCTCGACAATTGGAAGGGAAATAGGAAATTCACCCTGGGGATCACTTCTGTGGCTCTGCTAGACAGGGTTGCAAGAAAAGAACTTTCCTGGGTGGCAAAAGCCAGGGAACTTTTTTTGGCTAGGCTTATATAGGCTCCAGGGCCGATAGCTTAGTACCTACCTATGAACCTCTGGATAACATATAATACCCACAATCCATTTAAATACACACTGAAATTAACATCACAATTAAAATGACATCATTAAAACCAGTTAACTAAAACCTTCCAGAAATATTTTCTAATTACAGCTTTAGTTTAACCCATTTGGGCTTAAAGTGTTAAACTTTAATGTAAATATGCTTCCTTTTTGCTGTAAATATTTTTTCATGTAGTTCACATTCCTGAATGAACTTTTAATTTGATCTAAAATCACGACTTTCAAATTACATTCTGAATTTATTGTGCAGTAGCAAGTAATCCCAATGGGGTAACATCCTTCTATAAGGAATATCTTCATGTACAAGAAACGCATCACCACAGTGTACTTGTATGCTAAAACACTTGCTAAGAAGGCCAACCCTACCTGTTTGGCACAGTGATTCCCCATGTGATGGTGGCAGTAAGCAATCGGTAAAAACTGGCCTTGAAAACATAATTAATCCAAATATTTTTCTCCTGGACAACCTAACACCTACTTTGCTTCTGTCACATCTTATCTTAATCCCACATATTATTATAAAAGCACTCATTGCATGTTCCCATTCACCAAGCCAATTAAATCCAAATCCTATAAAGGATTATGATGAGTACAAGCACTGTGACTCAGAATACAGCACTCCGTGCTCTCTTGACAAGATTTAAAATCCTGAGATCCATACTATGCGATTTTATTATAGCACGTGTGTCTCGGTTTGTAATATTACATAAATAGACAAAACAGAAGAAAAAAATACTCTCAGTTGCCCAGTGCAGCAAAACACATGTTGTGTACTTGTGTTTAATCAGCCGTGCACTGTGTCACTGCCACACGATAAAACATGATGCGTGTTGGTGTGAGATTTGAGCTGTTTATTGAAATTTGATTAATGTTGCATAAACTTTATTCTAAAGTGAAAGTAAAGTGTGTGCAAAATTTTATTTAGAGTCAATGCATATAATTAATGTGGTATAAACTTTGTTCCATGGTGTAAGTACAGTGCTTAGTGCATAACCAGAAAATTATGTTTGGTGGAGTTTCTTGCTATGAGACGTGCTAGAGCATATGTAGTCACGAGATGCAAGAAGACATTGCTCAGTCTAGTATCTCATTGGATCCACACTTTCCAAACCTGGTACTTAGTCAAGTGCCTTACAATGATTCCATGGCATATAGTGACCCTATCTTACTTTATCTTCATGAACGATAGTACTGTGCATAGAAACACACACATGCAGTTTGTTCATTTAATATCTTTACTCATCACAGGAATACCACACTGCTCTAATTATTAGTTGGCATCCATTTCCTTTTGAGGTTATTTTATCTTCGGTAGGGGAAGCCTGTCCATCTTTATGTGACCTCCAAAACATACAAAAGTGCTGAAACCAGACACTACAGACTCTCAAGACAGTGTCCCACTCTACAGTCCATGCAAAAATGAGACAGAATAATTTGGTAAGCACTTTCATTATTTTATTCCAAATAAGAACCTCATCAGACCAATGTTAATTTAAAAATGTAACACGTGTACTAGAACATCACAATCGCATGTTACTGAAACACTAATGGAAAAAAATCAGTGGATTCTTACATGACTTAACTGTTTGACATCATTAAATTCACAATAAAATACATATAATCATATTTCTGTAATATAAATCTGTGAATATTTAAATCTTTAAAAAACACATAATACTAATACAGTCATTCAAACCAGGAAGCTTGTCTGCATCTATTTGCCAAATGACTTCCTTATATTCAAGAACTCTATTAAGAAAATTCAAGTTTCTCTCTCTGATTGACTAGCTGATCTAGAAAGGATGCTCTATCTGCTCACATTGTGTTTACATGTACCAGAATACTGCTGCACTGAAGACATTGTTGTTACAACTGAATTTCAATGAACACTAGGTAAAAGCAGTTCAAAGACTGTGTCCCTCAGTCACTTGAGGACATACGACCAGTGGTTTTTGAAGAGTAGGTATTTGGCAAGATAATCATTCTAATAACAAGAGATGAATCTTTCCATTATATTGCTAGAAAGGAACTATTATTATATTTACAGGCAATATACTATTTCTGTTAGGAGTTAGTTGCACCAAAACAAATTTGGACATTGTGCCATATTGTTGGTGGTCCTTATATACTCAAACTCACCTGTCCATAGTCATTTTCAGCCAATTCCTCTCTGGTAAAATGCAGTTTTGTAACTGATATGAAAACCAGATGAGTATAACTGAGTTACAATGTATAAATGACAAACAGTGGACTTCAGTATGTTTGAACACAAAGTTATGCATTATCAGGAATACTGGATCAGACCTCATTCTAATGTTACTGCTGGTCTAGCTAACTGTGGCTACAAGACAGGCTCATTCACAGCACTTCAAGACATCAGTTAATGGCATCAGACAACTGTCTCTTTCTCATGTACAGTTCATTCCTTATGCTGTCTTTGTTGCTACACATTTAGTTTTTTTTGTTTTAGTGCTGGTTCCTAGTTGTGGTTGTATTTGTTTGCTTTTTTACTTCTGGTTGTGGATTTATTACATTTCCTTTTAAGTCTGTAATTCCTGCCTTGCCTACAGTACTGAAAGACTATCTGCCTCCCTTATTTACTCCTCTATCAAGGAACTAAAAGTACGTTATGGGCTTTGCACTGATGTTTTATTAGCCTCTGCTCAAGTCAACCTATAGAGTTCATTAGTTCCCTGTGCTTGTGTGCCTAGCAGCCAGTACCTCTCCTTCTCATATCCTCCCCTACCCCTTACTCTTGCCTTCTCCTGCCTCTACACTACTCTCTTTTTTCTTGTGACTTTTCCCTCTCTTTACCTGCCCTAGCCACTAGGTGGCGCTCTCCTTATTCTCTTTCTCCATCATCATTTCTCATGCCTAGAATCAGCCCTTAAAGTTATTTGTTAAATTCCCTATCTCCTTTAAGCTCAATATTCTATCTTACAGTCTGCCTATCTCCCTGCTAATAGTGCTGACACTGCTCCAATACCCTGCCAGACTTCTCAGCTCCACCTCACCCCTCTCGTCCTTACCTCCTACTGCTTGCTTTCTACCTACTCCTGCATACCTATTCCTATTCCACTGGTCTACTTTGGTCTCCTGTCTTTCTCTTCCTTCCATATACTGTTTGCTCCTGCCATACCTACCTGCATTTCTGATTGTCTCCTCTCTCCACCTCCTGTTGTGTGTCCCCGCTCCGTTCGCCCTATGGGCTCACTCCGCTCCCCTCCCTACCCCCAATTCCCACCCACCCCCAGGGGTGCTAAACTTATAGTACTGTTAGCCCCTCCCCTATCCCTCCCATCCAGTCCTTCTCCTTCCCGCTCAAACTTCCTCCCATCCACACACACCCCACCTCTACAACACACTCCCACTGTATTTTTCCCATTCCTCCCCTCGTCATCTTTTACTTAACTATCCCACTTTAATCCTTACCACTTCACTATCCACTCTTCCCCTATTCCTATCATATCTTTATATCTACTCTACAGTAGAATACCCCTTTTACATCTTGACTCTCATACACTCTATTAGCCCTCTCTAACTTCTCAAGACTCATCTTACCATGGCTCCCTACCTGCCTAGCCAGCATTTACTATCATTCCTGCTACTCTCCACCCTATGCTCAGTCTATCTCCTATCCTCTCACAAGATATCACTTGATGCTCTATCCCTCCTTCCACATAAACACACCTCAACATTTATCATTCCACTTATGTCTTATCCTTTTACTTCATCTACCCCCAATTACCAACTACCAAAATTCCACAGACTTAGACATCTCAACTATGTCCTAACTACTTATAACAAAAATAAAATTCTAACCTTACAAAGACACTACCTGGTTATCAAATGTAGCAATCCTACCCTTCAAGATGGTGATATCCACCCTAACCCTGGCCCCTCACTCTCTTCCCCCACAGTATATATGCCTAGAACCAATAATAGCTTCTTAATCGGACATCTTAATACCCAGAGCTTAAACAACAAAGTACCATACCTACATACACTCATTTGATATTCTATACCTCTCAGAGACCTGGCTAAAACCTAGCACTAAAGACTCTGAGATCATTCCCCAAGGCTATAACATAGTAAGACTCGATCGTACCAAAAGAAAAGGTGGTGGTGTTGCTATTCTTTTTAAAAAACATCTTAATATCACTAGCCTTCCACCCCTATCATCTCAAGATAGCAAGATAGAATCCATCATTATCAAACTCCAATTAAATTCCAAAAAATCCATACATATCATCTGTACGTACCTGCCCCCTGGTAACAATATACCAATACTTGAAGATTATCTTAGTTGCATATCAGCTACCTATCCACAGGAAACCATCATTCTAGGAGACCTGAACATAGACTGGAATAGCATTAATGCAGAAAATCCTTCATCCCATATTAACCTTCACGGCTTCACCCAAACCATTAACTTGACTACTAGGCTCAATAAACATACCAAGAGAGAAAGCATATTGGACTGGATACTTATAAACAGACTAAAAACTAATTACAAAGTAGGAACCTTGCCAGATGATGTTAGTGACCACTCCTTAACTTTTATAACAAGAGAAAAAACTGACTGTCCAAATCCCCACATTACTAGAAAAATACGTACCATCAAACATTTTAATCCTGACCTATTTCAAGCTGAACTCAGTGCATGTAACTGGAACCCCTTAAAAACACTCCCTCTTGAAAATGCAGTACTACATTTTAACAAAATATTTTTATCCATTCTTGACACACATGCACCAGAACGTACTATTAGAATGAAATCCAATACAGCCCCTTGGCTCTCCCATGAAACCAAAAAACTTATTCTCGCTAGGAATAAAGTCTGGGCTAGTTGGAGATCCCACAGAAGTAATACAGATCTCCTACTCTTCAGACAGCATAGAAATCTAACTAAAAAAGCAGTTATAGCCGATAAAAAGAAATTCTATATTGAACTACAACAAACCCATATTAACAATTCTAAACTATTCTGGTCCTCAATCAATAAACTCCTCTCACCAGGAACTTCCAAAACACCTTCCCCACTAAATGCAGACCCAGATACCCCACAACAGACTGCAGATGCCCTTAACTCATTCTTCACAGAAACTATCCAAGCACTAGCTAAACAACTTAATGCCAACAACTTCTGTCCTCTAAGTAAACTAACCAACTCCTCTTTTAACTTTTCTCTACAACCTATCTCCACATCATATATTCTCAGACTTCTTCTCAAGCTAAAACCATGCACCCCCTCTGCTGATAAACTCCCTTCCCTTTTTCTTCAAAAGGCTGCTAAGGCTGCTGCATATCCTATATCTATTCTTATAAATAGGACAATTAGAGAAGGAATCATCCCTGAAGTCTGGAAGATATCTCATATAATCCCACTTCACAAAGATGGAAACTCAACTGACTACTCCAACTATAGGCCTATTGCTCTCCTCTCACCTCTGTCCAAAATTATGGAAAAGTGTATCCACCATCAACTTGTACAATATCTCTCAAAACATAACATAATAGCAAACTGCCAACATGGCTTTAGACCACATCACAGTACTACCACTGCCCTGCTTTCTTTTGTAGAGACTATTAACCAGAACCGAAACAATAACCTACTCTCTTCTGCCCTCTTCATTGACCTCTCCAAAGCTTTTGATATGGTAAACCACCCCTTATTACTCAATACTCTCGAATCCATCTCATTTGATGCCCCAGCCATTAAATGGTTTAAATCTTACCTCACAAACAGAAAACAAGCTGTTCTCTGGGACAACCACATCTCTTCTCTCCTGCCTGTTTCCATTGGAGTTCCTCAGGGCTCTATCCTTGGCCCACTTCTTTTCTCCTTCTTCATTAATGATCTTCAAACAATAATCCCTCAAGCAACCTGCATTCAATATGCAGATGATTCAACACTCATCTGCTCAGCTCCATCTACCCCAGAACTAATCTCTCTCACCCAAAAAGTATTCAGTACAGTAGAAACATGGTTCTCTAGCCGTTTCCTCTTACTAAATGCCAAAAAAACCAAACTTCTTCTTTTTACTCCCACATCTAGAACCTCCCCCTTACATTTCTCCATCTCTTCAAACAGCACCACTGTTATCTTACCCGACACTTCAACTAAATTGTTAGGTATTACAATTGACAATAATCTCTCTTTCGACCTACACATTAACAACTCCATAAAACTAGTTAACAGAAAGATAGGATCCTTATATCGAGTCAGACCTTTTCTTACACCATCTACCAGAACACGGATTGCTCACTCTCATCTTATTTCAACTCTTCTATATGCTGCACCTATCTTCACCAACCTCAAAAAAACCAGCCTTAACAAACTGGCAACCTGTTATAATAACATTGCCCGCTTTGCTACTGGTAATCCCTATAAAACTCATCACTGCCTCAACTTAAAACTTCTAGGATGGCCAGAGTTTCGAAACTATCTTCTAATCCATCAACTCTGCATTGCCCATAAAATACTATACCAACCTAAAAATACCCCATACTCTCACAACTCATAACCCCTTATAAAAATCTCAACTCTCTCCGCTCTTCCAGCAAACTTCTGACAAGTTCAACAAAATCAAATAACAATGCTGGTGACTCTCTATTTACCAATGCTATAGGGACAAAATGGAATTTGTTACCCACTAGCATAACAAAGATAACTTCATTGCCTCTTTTCAAACAGAACATTAAAGTGCATTTCCAAAATCACTGGCTTTGCTCCTGTAATAAACCTGATTAGTCCATCACTATTACTACCTAAATAAAACCATCTCTCTTCTCCTTTCTACTCTGCCTACTTTTTCGTCTTTCTTTTCTCGTCCCTTTACTTCTCTACCCGCTTTTCTGCAGTACTTGCTCCTTTATTTTCACCTCTTTCTATTCCCACTTTTTTCCCTTACTCTCTTCTCACCTTATTCTCCTTACCTTCACTCCTTTCTATGTTAATCTATCAGTATTTTTTCAACTGGTTAATTGAGAATTCAATTGTATTGAGTGTTTTAGTAACTAACTCTTGTAGTAGTTTTTATTTATATAGAAGAGTTTGCTATCTTTTATTTTTAATGTTTGCTTGCAAACTCGATTACTAACTCTTAGATTTTCATTATAATGAATACTGCTATTACATTTTTGTATGACAATTTCTCTGTATGTTAATTTTTTTTTTTTTTATCTCTGAATGTATCTCACTCTGTGGAGCTTTTCTCCCCGGGCCTCTACTGAAAATGGAAATTTCTCCAGCTGGACTAGCCCGGTCAACAAATGTAAAATAAAATAAAAAAAATAAATAAATTAGTTGCCACCATTTATGCACAGAACTCTAGCTAATTTACGTAAACCATCATAGAGATCAGGCATGCAAAGGTAAAATATTGATCATTTGATGAGTTAAAGGACCATATAAATGTTAGAATAAGATATTGCACATAAAATACCTAAAGCAGATATAGTTTGAATGGAGTTGAATAGTTTGAACTGAGTGGAGGATGAGAGTCAGTCTTTTATTTTCCAGGTACTCTTAGCATCTTCTTCAGTAATAGGTGGTTGTATGTCACTGGTTCTACTTGTTTCCAAACACATAACACAAAATATAAAAAATTAAGTTAAAAGCAGAGCAGTCAATGTGCTGGTGATTCAGTGTAACAGAAACACTAACTTTGGTGAAAAGCAGGAAGTGTTTGGGCAGCCTGGTCTATACACTTCCTTACATTATGTATAATGAAAATTTAATATCTTTTCCACACTTTTCATAAAACTGAAATATGTCTGTTCCACAAGTAATAGAAACCTATTATATTTTCCTCACTACTCTTACAAAATGAATTATGTCTGTTCTGAGTATTATTTTTGCATTAGTAGTTTTAATTTTTTTCACAAGAGTAATGACATTGGATGTTGTAAGCAACAGCTATTCAGCTGGTATTCATACTTATGGTATTACAGACAAATACATATTTCGATGATATGCACTTCTGATATCATATTAAAAACTGGAATGTGGCAGTCACATTTCTGGCAGTTTTGTGTAATGGACTAAGGCTATGAGCAGATACCAAGCTTCATTATGTACTCCTGGGTTTGATTTTCTGAGTGTCTGGGTACTGTGTGATTCTGAAAAAAGTCATTTATCCAGATGGCATTTGAGGGTTACTCCTGAAAGGGAGCATTTGTGCCTAATAAATTTAATCAGTTAACAATAAAAAAAGTTTGTTACACTTGATTTATACTGAATATTTACAAATCATTGGAATGCACAGCTACATATTACTTAACCTAAGCAAAGCCATTAGCAACGTGTAGATTAAAGTAATACAATCAAACAGACTGCCTATAATGGACAGAGCAACAAACCAACTTCCCAGCATGAAGTCACAACTGGAAAATCAAGCTATAAATATGTCACCACTTAAATAATAAATAAATAAAATAAAATTATTACATTTGTTAACTGTGTAAGGTCCATCTGGGCAAGGCCCGGTGAGAAAAGCTCCAAAAAACAGTAACAATACTAACACTAATAACTATATAAATACAACTGCAAATAACAGAGTACACATATATAAACAGTGTGGAACAAAACAGTAAGAGTGAAAAAAAATGAATACTAATAGGATAAAAGTCAGTTGCTATTTATATATATATTTATTTAAACTCCATTTATGCTGAGACTCTATGTGGAAGCGATGCAATTATCATTAACAATTTAACAGTCTTAATCCTTTCCGTATTTTTCAGAATATCTGTTGTTCCATATCTATATGCGAGTGCTATGGTGGTGGCTAGAATATAGGCATACTATAATATAATGACTTCTATATGATGGCAGAGCACTAGGGGGGTCATGGGAGAAGGAAAACATGCCACTGCTGCTACACACTATGGAGAGCAGGATAAAATGCAGCTCATGAGCGTTAGGTAGTGAACAGGTATTAAAGGTAATGAGGGGCTGCTGTTCCAGTCTGCATATTAAGTTTACTAGTTCAACTCAGAACCCTGCCTAGGCAATATATTGGGTGACATAAAATCTGACTTAAGAAATCAAAACAAAATTCCCTAATGAATCTTCCTATGCCCTTTGAAGGGAAAGTAATTCACTGGCATCTTTTCCCACAGATTTCAACAGTATACCTGCAATACATGTAAACACTACAAATCCCACACCACCCCAGAACCTTCTTAGCCATCTTTAAATTTTACCATTCTGCTTTAGCCACATTAACATCAAAGATATATAAACAGTCCTTGCATGATTAAAGAAATGGCAGACTCCTGGTGCAGATAGGATCCATCTGTGTTTCATCTTTCACCATAGGGATTACAGGCAGCTCCTGTTTCAACACATATACAACCTTTGTGTAGCACACAAACATTATGCCAGACATATGGAAACTGGCTATAGGTAACCCACTTGCTAAGCCACCCAAATTGACAAATATCTGGCACTATTCTCCAAATTCCATCCTACACACCCTTTACAAAATCCTGGCGAACATATTTTACACCCAGATCAAGCAGTACATAAGCAACTACAAACTTCTCCCCAACAATTTACATGGATTCTGATCTGGTCAAAGCATACTTGCAGCTTTATGGACTTTACAGATGAAATTCTTCTAGGAATGGGTAAAGGGAAGCTTACTGGAACAATTTTTATCTGTCTTACCAAAGCATTTGATCTAATCGATCATAAGATATTGACATTAGCTCTGATGCTCTACCATGACTCCAAAGCGGGTTGTCAAATCATCATTTCAGTGTCAAAGCCCAAGGCTGAGACTCTACCTCAGCAAATCTTAACAAGGAGTCTCTCAAGGTTCCAAACTCACCAAATTACTGTTTTCCAGCTACATCAAGATACAAACACAAGGTCTCTGTCATCTCAGACTCTTACTACATGCTGATGACATGGACCTATTCCATTCAAAGCAGTCTCTTACACTACTACAAAAACAACAAAAAACTGATTTTCTCTCCCGAACCAATTAGATAAATACCAAAAGCTACTGCTTAACTCCTCCAAAACAAAAACTAAGCTTTTGATAACCAAATGCAAAATGAGAAAAAACTCATTTTGCTATAAATCACTGATCACAATAAAACTGACATAGAAAACACTATATCATTTAAATTTCTAGGCCTCTGTCTAAACCCATCTCTCAGCTTCACTTTTCACCTAGACAACATAATGAAAAATATTAGGCAATTATTATTGTGATCCAACAAAATGGCAGCTTTCCTCTCTGAAGCATTAAAGCAGATATAGGAAAAGGTATCTTACTCTAGAATGCACATTCACTTACTAGCATTTTCCTCAAATAGAACACAGCTCTCATCCCAACAATCGCAAACCAAATCTGTGGGGTGATCACACACACACTACTAAACATGAGCACTACTACAAAACCCAATGAAAAGAAAACTCTGTACCAGTTAAGCAATGAGCTAACCTTATGTAGTGCTCACAACTATTCAAACTGCTACTGCTTTTATATTAGGAAATCCCCTTCTTACTGCTTCAGTAATCTAGACCCCTCAGCACCTACACTGCAAACATCTAAAACAAAACTGCAATGAACACACCTCTGCTTTTCCTTGCTAGGCACCAAACTCTGAAAATCTACATCTTCTTACCCTAGACTCGTATATCTGTAAAATCATTAACATATAATGGTGAAATGTCAGTGTCATACCTGTAACCACATTACCCAATGCCACAATAATCTCTTTCAGACTAGATATTTTAATGCTACAACCTCTCGACTATGACACTCCCCTTCATAACATAGTCAAGAATATCTAGGATGCTATTGCATATATTTGTGTGTGTGTGTGTGTGTGTGTGTGTGTGTGTGTGTGTGTGTGTGTGTGGCTTCTTTAATATTCTCTGGCAGACTGAGACTGAAATTAGTTATGACTGATCAGTGCTCTATCCTGGCTTTGGAATGCAAGATGTGTGTAGGTTGCTAAGATGTGTGACATTCCACACAAGATAGGTGCTAATGAGTTACAAAATGTGTTATTGTAAATATCGATTATAGTAAATATGATACCTTAGAGCTTTTCTCACTTTCCCTCCACTAGAAAAGGGTACCTAGGCCTAGTTGGACTTTCCCAGTAAACAAATGTCAATAAATAAATAAATATTACATAATAATAATGGAGCAAGCAAGATGGTTACTAAGGAGAAAATGTAGATAAGAGCTCAGAAAGAAATTAAATGCTATTAGATGGTCTGCTGCAAGTGGTCACATGTTATTAGCTCATAGCTGATTCGCTTGCTACTTGCTTGACCCAGTAAGTGCCAGGCCTTTCACTAGCCTGAACCTAGTGAACAATGTAGCCTACCCATTACCCCAGCTCTGACCCTAATGCTTCTTCCTTGTCACTAAACCTAACTTGAAACTCTGCTTTCTAAGTCAAGCATTAAAACTCTCACTCTCTTGCTCCCTAACCCCAATTTCCTGTCTTGCTCCCCAAACCTAAGCATCCAGATCACTTCCTAACTCTGAACTCCCTAATCACTCCTTAATCATAAATTCCCTGATCACTCTCTAAACCTAATTTCAGTTCCCCAATCCCACATTAAAAACCTTCTTGCTCCCCAACCCAAATCTTAAACCTCTCCATGACTTTACCCCTAAATGTTGTCGTCACTTATTAAACCTAAACAGGAAGCTCTCATCCCCTCCCAGTGCCGATGCACTTACCTTACTTTAACTTGACTTTGTGTTGAGGCAGAAGCTATACTCTCTTTACGTGGCTGTGGCTCCTGGTCCAAACATACAGTTGATTTTAAGCAGGAGCAGCAACACTTTGAAGGTACAAGACACTTGAAGTCCTAGCTGTGAAATTGTGGTCTGTGGTGTGTAAACAGCTGAGACTCACTTCATGCAGACCTGCTATTAATACTGCTAAATTTTACAATGTGACATTCAGCATTTGCTTGATTAAGAATATATTTTTTATCAAATAGCCATTATTATCAAAATATGACTGACACAATGATGGATTTTCTGGTAGCCCACTTATACCTATGCTTTTTTAACACTTAAAGCAATGATTTTATAGGAAAAGTATTTGAGACAATGGTTAGATATTTTAACTTTTCCTGAATATAGACTAATTTATGGGAAGTAAGGAATTACGCTGCCAATGTATCATCAATTACAATTAATACAGGATTGTAATGCTACTGATTTTTATGTTGTGATTTTTAATGACATTAATTTTACATTTTTCTAGGAAAAAATATAAAATACCAAATTCTGAGCTTCCCGAGTACTGAAAAAAATGGCAATTTAATGGAACTTGTTGTTTTACACTAGAACGTTAATTTACCATGTGTGAATGTTTTCTTAAATTTATTATTTGCAAATCTGCAACTTTGCTTTTTTCTGTGTTCTGCATCCAAAATCTGTTTTAACTTTCTTTATATTCTAAAACAACAAAAATATGTAATACAATTACAATTAATAAGTCATAGACAGTTCACAGAACTTCATACAATTGATTCTTATTGTTTGATAATAATAAGTCAGTGTCCTTGACTTTAAAAGCAGGTAGTGACAAAGGTTTGTATCATGTAAATACAGAAAGCCATTTGCATGAAACAACAACCTGAAATGGGTGACATGAAATATTCTAAAGACGCGGCTGCTGTGGAAGTATAGAAATATTTCATTAAAAATGAGTTGCTGACTGCCATTAGCAATCTAAACAAGCAGCTTAAACAACAAATTTATCCAGGAGCTTTACTGAGCAACAGTGAACAAGTAGTAATCAGTGAGGGCCAATACAAAAGGTTGACAACTTATATTAACAGTGCATTAGAATGAGTGATTACATCAGAAGAAAACAATTATTTTTCTTTACTCAAGAATCTGTCTCTCCAGCATGTCCTATTAATTTCTGTGTTGAGATTCAAATCACTTGAGCGTGTGGCTCTAGTGGATTTAAATTTTTTGAGGTGTAGCATGTCCATTAATTCTGGGTTGGACATGGTTCTATAAGTCAGGCACAGATCGCCTCTAAGTAGGCGGTATGCAACTGAATAGAGCTGGAGTTTCTTTAACCTAGCAGCATAGGTCATCTGTTTGAGACCATTGATCCTCTTGGTGAGGTACTTTTGTGTTCTCTCCAGTTGCTGCAGGTGATGGGTAAGGTACATCCCAAACAGGGCATTGTATTAAATTATGGGCCTGATGAGGGATGAGTAAAGGGGCATAATGACCTCCTTGGATCTAGATGCGAACATTTTCATGATGAGGTGGGCTATATAGAAGGTCTTTCTAACCACTTTGGCAACATGGTTGTCAAAGGAGAGATTACTATCAACTTGGGTTCCCAGGTCCCTAATTACTTACTCCGTACTTAATGGATTTCCGCCTATGTGGTAGTTTGTGGGCACTTTGTTTTTTTCAAAGGGTATGACTATACACTTCTTGGCATTTAGTTTCAGGCCATGGCTTTGGCACCAGTTGTCTGTCTCTGTGAGACCCTTTTGGAGGATGCCTGTGTCAGCTGGAGAGTCAATTATGGCACCCAGTTTGCAGTCGTCTGCAAACTTGGTCAGCCATAGTCCTCCCGTGTTGGCCTGTACCTCTGAAAAATATATACCGAACAAGAGCAGTCCCAAGACTGAGCCCTGTGGGACACCACATGTAACAGGTTTAGAGTCTGACATAGCTCCCGCAATTCTGACCATGTGGGTTCTGTCCTTGAGCCAGTTTGCAACCCATCTTATGACATAGGGGTTGATATTTAGGCTGTACTTGTATCGGAGATTGAATCAATATTTGCTTCTGTGTGTTGTATGTGTACCTTACATTTATTTGTAAATGTGGAGCTTTTCTCTCTGGACCACTGCTGAAAAAGACATTTTGTCCAGTCAGACTTTCCCAGTAAACAAATGTAAAATAAATAAATAAATTCTTTACTGGGGGCACAAGCATACAAGCATTTTCATTCATCACTGTGGAGCTTATCAGACCTGTGATGCAAGAAAGTGCTCATGATTTTCCCATAATAGTTGTTTTCAGTTTTTTTTAACATACTTCATGTTTTTGCTGTTGAGCATTTAGCAGGAGCTAGTTATTGTGTGTATATTGTGTGACTGCTAATTATGCTCATTTTGCAACTGGCAGAAAGTACCTTAACAAATGCTGCACCATCACTTCTATTTATTTAGCTGTATATGGTTTTGTAAACATATACTTACTTTATAGGAAAGTTCAATTGGACAAAGCTCATTTTCACTGGAGGCCCAGGGAAAAAAGCTACAGCAGATACATTTAAGATACTCATGATGAAACCAATTTCTACAAAGGTGTACGAGTAAGCTAGATCTTAAGATGTAGACAGAAACAGATAAGTATTCTGCAGTGACACTAAAGTAAAACAGGTGTTTCTTCTGTGTTGACATTATACATGATATTAAATTTCAGTTCTAAAATATTAAATATGCAAAGAGTTTATGTGCAATATAAGTGACAAGCAGACGTTAGCTATGTCATGTAAGGCATGGGTAAGGAGGGTTTAACAGTCAGGTAGAAAGTAATTAAAGCTAGAAGAGGGAGAGGTGCATTGTATAGCTGATGAGTCAAGGATAGTGGAGACAAGAATACTAGGGTACTTACTGATACAGACCCTGGTTATAAGATAGTGGTAGAGAGTGTTTATAGGAGATGGATAAAGTGGAAAAGTCAGAAGGAAATTGCAATGTAAAGTGGGGATTAAGTTAGGAAGGAAATTGAGGAGAACGAGTGGTAGAAAGGTTTATTGAGTAAAAGGAAACAGAGTTTATAAAGAGATAGGGGGTATGGTCTGACAAAGGAAAATGGAGTTACCCAAGAGTGCTTTTTTATTATACGATGTGTATTTATTATGTTAAAATGAATGTATATGATTTTTACATATATATATATATATATATATATATATATATATATTTTTTTTTTTTTTTTTTTTTTAATTATATAAAAAAAGAGAAAGGGACAGCTTAGGGCATGGACTCATGACCATCATTAAAACTAAAGATGAAAGCAATACACTTTACAAATGTAGTTGTACTTTATCATAAGGTGCTACTGAAATTCTAAGTGTTAGAAACAGTATTATAGCATCATCGGAGATTAGTCCAGTTATTCATTGCTTAGAGAACATTGGTTGCAGGAATAGTTAGACTATAGCAGTTGTAAATGTTTATAGGAGTGTGTGACTGTAAAGCTGTGCTGACGCAAAGACACATTTGTAACTTTTAACTCTTTTGAACTTATTCCTGTTTTCTCTTATATTTAATTTCATTATGTTTTGTACTATGTGCTGTGGCATCATGGAGTAGTTTAGTCTATATTTCTGAACTTGAATAAAGATGAATTTCTGTCTGAGTGTCTGTGTGTGTTTTCACGTGCACATGCATGTCTGTAACCAAACAATTATATCGTACTACAAGTCTTATAGTTTCACTTGTTTGAAATTACAGTGTTTGGCTTCAACTTGTGGCTGCATTATTTCACTTGGTAGGTAAGTTTTGAGTTAGTCCAGTGACCAACCACATTGCGACATATAAAGATCGGCTAAACACTGAGAGGTAAGCAATTCATCAGTGTATGCTCTCAGCTAGCACTTTCTGATCCATAATGTGTGTACCACCTCCATCCACAAAACATGGTGTTTGACCACTGCTTTGTGATTTCCTTATAAATAATCTGCACAGTATCAGGCTTTAGGCCCTGTATTCAGGATCTTGCTGTTTAGGCACAGAAGAGTTGCAAGGGCAAATAGTTAAAGTATTGACTAAAAACATATTTTCTCAATTCCAGGACCTGCCCTTGCAATGACTCCACTTAGCCCCCCCCCCCCACTTGCCATTATTGAGGACCCTACTTAGGCCCCCTACACACCTCACATAAGGTGTTTGCATAACTCCACACATATAGCAGCAATATATATATATATATATATATATATATATATACTTTGTTTTACTCTCAGCCTATTGCATTAGCTCTTCCTTCTCCAGACTTGGAACTTTAACTTGTATTTATATATGTATGTACTCAACAAGTGTAAAACTTTGGCTCTGTATAATTGCTTCTCACGTCAATATTTTTGTGTAGTATTATACTTTGTAATAGAAATTTATTTGTAAATGTATAATTGCTTCTCACCTCAATACTTTTGTGTAATATTATACTTTGTATTAGAAATGTATCATTGGAGCTTTTCTCCTCGGGTCTCCACTGAAAATGGGCCACAAGCCCAGTTGGACTAACCTGGTTAACAAATGTCAATAAATAAAATAAAATATTGCCTGAACCCCCTTTTTTTGTTTATCCTACTACCTCCTTCTAAAGACTGTTCTTTTCCCATGCCTCTTTTTCTGGAAACAAGTACATCTCCCAACAGATGCTTACCTTCCCTTCTATACCCACTGTGTTCCAAAACTCAGACCATTTGGAAGCTTTGTGTCTTCCATGGGTATATTAAAAAATTTTATGCCAGCCCACCTTTCCTAAATACCACACACAGTCCACTGCAATATGTATATCTACTACCATCTGTTATAGTACTGACAAAATAAAAGTAATCAACAATGTTTTTTTCACTTTTGATCTATTTAATTTGTATCGCTGACAGCTGTTAACATCTGTCATATAGTCCGAAGTTGTGAAGTATCTTCTATTCCATCCACTTAGCTCTGTTTATATTTAGAATTAACATTTGCTTCTGATTTTAACTGCACTGCACATTTTCAAGCAACTTTTATAGTATGAGAAAAATTCAATTATATGCTTATTTTGTGTTCATTTTTTTCCCATACTATCTACAAATTCAGGCAATATGAAAGGGCTCATTAGACAGCTGCACACATGCTGACACTGTATGTAATAAATGCATAAAGGAATTCCATAGCATGTGCCGGAGTACCACATGTGACCCTCAATGAGCCTTTTTAATTTTTCTACTTAACTGAGGTTTGCCTCGCACATCAGTTTGCAGCCTGATGTGGTTTGCATGTTAACACCATATTGAAATAAAGCCAACATTTAAAATAAAAGTGCTAGAACATATGAATTACAGTTACCATTGATTATTCCAGATGTAACATTTTTACAAAGGACAGCATTACGTAACACAATGAATCTACATTTTCTGTGAGAGAAAACAATAGTGTGTAATTCTCTTTAAAAATACAAAGGATGAGAAGGAGAAGCAGTAGCACATTTTAGGGGAGCATTCTAGGATTTACTTTTAACAAGAGTGAAATAGAGCTAATAGTATTCTAGCAAGGGTTATGGGATTCCTCTAAGAACTCATCAGACAAACCATTCTAAGTTGTTTAACCATATTACTGATGCAGTAGTGACAAAGTGACAAAACCTGTCACCATTACCTCAGAACTGAAATCTTTCTCCTTTTGTCTTTGTGTACCCCCCCAAGTATAAGACATGTGAAGACATGTGAAAACTGGGACCATAGAGTCATTTGAGAGAGAGAGAGAGGCCTGCCAGATGCACATTAATGACATTTACTTCCTTTTCATACAAGGTAACGCAGTGTTCTGTCAGATTTCTGACTAGTGTTACATATCCTCTTAACTGAACTCGTTCATTGGTCACTTTCTCCCCAGAATTCAATAAACTGCATGTAGGGTCTGTGCTAAGCCTACATGGAATTTATGTGTTTGCCTGATAGTGCATGGTGAGCGGCAGCACTCAATGCATATTAATGCCGCATGGTGCTCCTAATTTAGGTTTTGTGGCTGGCAACAGTGTTGCCAACCAGGAAACTGTGTAAGGGAATGTGGACACAGTTCTGTATAAATCAGAGCACCTACTTTTCATGGATTTGCGCAGAATGCCACAGTGACCACCAGGGCTTCAGAGATAGCTGTGCATCTGTTAGTGAAACATGTCTCCACAAAGGCCAACATAACGCAGGGACATTTAACCAGAAATAGGAACATATTTTCCAGAGATGTCACATAGAAATGTGGTAAAATGAAACTCAAACATACTTGTCATCCTCTTTGAGCAAGATATTTGGACAAAGGCATACGAAATGGGGGACAAAGGCCCAAAAAAGGGACAGATTTTTAATTTTGCACCTCTAAACATAGACACTTGATAGAATAATAGGTTGTACGTTAGCATGAACTTTCTGAAGAGCATGAAGTTTGAAATTCAAATGTCAGTCATCAGTTTCTGACTTCACTCCGCAATGGCATGCCAATGATTTGCCAGAAAAGAAAAATGTTATGAGGAAAATATCACAAATATGAGACAAAAACTGGACATTCTGCACAAATCAGGAGATTTGAGAGCTGTGCACTCAACTGTATGTAATACTGAATCACATTAGCCCAGAAATCATCGCACTGATATGGCAGAAGGACACAAATTTGATAAGGAAAACATCTAGACATCCTGGGAATATCTAAACAGTTGAGAGTTATGAATGTGAGGCATATCGTCCAAACACAGTACAGGACAGTTTAGTTACAGTGCAGAGTTTTGTGATATTCCATTCCTGGCATACTGTACTGAAGCTTTGTTAATGATCTGTAACAAGACATGGACTGCTCTGTAAATGATCACTCAGAGGAAGTGTGTGTGTATTGAATAGGGACAGGCAGCTGAATTGTAGGAATGAACACAGGGAAAGAGGACAGGTGAAACTCCCTCATGTACAGCAGAGAAGGGCATGTCATGATAAGATGGTTATAGCAGCAAAACCAAGCACATATCTGTACAGTATAGTATGGACTGTACAGTGAAAATGTGTTGTCTGTGACTGTCACACAAGATGACATAACAATGAGGAGGATGTCTGTGTGATATAAGCATCCTTACATGAAGAATGCAGAGGACATCTGTCAGTGATCTGACATACAACTGGGGTAGGGTACATATTGTGAAGCTGTACAAACTGATATGGCTGAATATGAGTTTAATCGCAGCAGAAGTACCCACTTAAAGAATTATGGAAAACATTACAAGAAGCAACTACATTCATGGACAATATCAGAATAATGCCACCACTAATCCCATGGCTGTGACATAACATATGTGTGATGTGGAGTAATAACACATGAGCCTGCATGCAGACACTTGACAACTGTTATGACACATCCATACTCTATACGGGTAACCACACACACTGTCCTGGAACTGTAATATCTTCTACCCCAGGACATGGGTCACATATGTATTGACCTGATTATAGGGCGTGATGTCCACATTATACTTGGGTGGTGTGTTTGTTTCTTCATTCAAAAAATCCCTCCATGTCTCTTATAAGTGCAGGTGTTGACATGGCTGTGGCAGCAGTTTTTGGTATGTGATCATACTGTCTGTATTATACTAATATCACAGTTGGAGTCAATGATTGCCCACAATCTGTAGTCCTTCTGGCATGTGTTTGGACACAGTATGTGTATGTCATCTGTGGTGTCCATCACTTAACTAATGGGCAGGAAGGGGCCTAGTAGACACCCCTGATGTACCGACCTGATCACTGGACCTAAGATATATGTCACATCAGACATTTCAGCATAGTGAGATGCCATGTATGTCACACACTGGTCTACCCATTTGGTGATGTAGCTTTTTATGGCCACATATGACAGTGTTGATTGAATATTTCACTGTGGATTTGTGTCAAATGCCTTGACCTGGTCAAGTTCTACAAGATGATACTGTTGTCATCATGCATGCCCTCAGTGACCTGTTTGAGGACATCATTAGATGTAAAGGACTTGATGTAGCATTGACAACTCACACAGGTCTGTTGCACACACCTGGAGTATTACTTGTGCACATGAATAGGTCCATGATGATATACTGGTCTGCCTCACAGTTGGAGAGAGATAGGAAGTCTCTATACATGCATGCATCAGGTGATGTCCCCCTAACTTAGGTGGATGGTTGTTGATGTACACCCTTGTATGGGAACATAGGCCATGCGGAGGTTGTGTTGAAATGTGTATTCAAACGTATCAGGAAGGTGTCACACCATAGGTGACTTGTGATGTTGTCACAGCTCATTGATTCTGTGTGATAGGCCTGGATGAAGGTAAGACCATGCATACTGCCTGTTGTGATCTGGCCTAGAGTTTTGACACAATACCATAGGCAGGCATCATTCAGGAAACCTCCAAGCTGAGCATTAACCCTTATATCAGTGGACAGGTCACCAGTTGGTTCAGTTTCAGAACACATCATGTGAAAGTTGGAGAAATCAACCTGTACCAGTACAGCTGTCACCACTGGCAAACCCCTGGGATCTGTGCTTGGCCCTTCACTGTTTGAACTCTATTTCTCGACAGTTCAGGCTAAAGTATATGACCAAGTTTGCTGATTCCTGCACATTCTGTGCAATCGAGTCCACCAATGGTGATAACATATTACAGGAGGATGTAACACACACAATTGAATGGTGACAATGGGACATGATCTACAAATAAATGCAGAAATGTGTTTGTAATGTTGTCCTTCTGAAAAGTTGAATTCCATGTTAATCACAGCATTGACAACAGTTTTGCTGTGCAGAAACCCAGTGAGGCAAGCACTAGGAACACATGTAGATAGCAGTCTGAACCACCAAGTGCCCACACTGGTATTGAAAGCCCATGCTGTGCACATCTTAAGTCAGGCCATCATATTGAGATCTTAGGATTGTATGACAGCATTGTAGTCATATCTCATCAAAGCACTAATAGAGTATAATGCTCTCTTTTTCCTGTACCTCACCAGACTCTTGTAGCAGCTGAACAGACTACAATGCTTTCTCAACAACATAACACAAGGCCTACAAACCATGCCAAGAAGCATGTGGCTAGACTAAAAGCCATGTCACTGTAATCTTTATTGCGTAGGATGAGGTGACTTCTGCCTGGCCTCCAGGTCAGTCTCTGGCCCTGCCCTTGTGGGAGTACTGCATATCCAAATATCTGATATAGCTGATGATATCAGCAGTGTCTGTTGAGATGAATACAGCAGTGTCCCAAATGCTGGCGTAAAATCCTCTCTGTAATGTCAAAAAACAGCTCTCTCTCTCACACACACACATACACACACACACACACACACACACACACACACACACACACACACACACACACACACACACACAAACACATACACAGTTGACTGTAGTGAGAATAGAACCCCTACCTAAGTACACAGATTACAAAAGACAGTACTTTATATAAGCAGCACAGCTCAATTCCGACTTGGAGTGTGTCAGACAATACTTTATAGCTGATGACATCAGCAGTGCCTGTTGAGGAGAATATGAGAATGTCCCACATGCTGGTGTAAAATACTCTCTGTAATGTCAAGCAACAGCTCACACACACATACAAAGATACACACAGTTGACTGCAGTGAGAATAGAACCCCTACCTATCTAAGTACACAGGCTGCAGAACAGAGTAATTTATGCAAGCATCACAGCTCAAGTCTGACTTGGAATGTGTCAGACAGCACTTTATAACTGATGACATCAGCAATGTCTGTTGAGAAGAATATAACAGTGTCCCACATGATGGTGCAAAGTACTCTGTATAATGTCAAGCAACAGCTCACACATGCACACACACAGTTGACTGCAGTGAGAATAGAATCCCTAGCTATCTAAGTAAACAGACTACAGAACACAATACTTTACACAAGTGGCAAGGCACAAGTCTGACTTTTAAATGGCTGCAGGCCAACGTATACTGGATGACATCAGCAGTGCATGTTGGAGAGAAGAATTTGGGAGGCCTGTATAAAATGGATGTGTAGGCAAGTGCAAATATCAAAATACTGGCAATTCATGGGATTGGAGTGGCAACTGCAGGATACACACTTCTGGTCTTCTGGCTAGATGTGCACACACATACACACACACACACACACACACACACACACACACACACACACACACACACACACACACACACACACACACACACACACATGCCCAGTTGTCTGCAATGAGAACAGAACCCCCTACCTATCCAAGTACACAGATTACAGAACACAGTATGTTATACAACTGCCATGGCACAAGTCTGACTTTTACAAGACTGCAGGTGAACTTATAGTAGATGACATCAGCAGGACATGTGGGAAACAAAATGTTGGGAGTCCTGCATTGGCTCATAGCTTCACATGTTGTAGTAGGCTACTAGCCTAATAGCCCTATGGTGTTTAGAAGCCTAGATGTCTAAAAACACAAGTACCCTTATTGAGCATATTTGGATGGTCATTGTTAGCAGATTGATTTTGTAAGCCACACCAACTGGCCCTGTCCATGAAGGGCATAGGTGCTACTCCAGAGGTGACTTTACAAATCACCCAAACAGGGTCATTGAGGAGCACTGATTCACATGAGAGGGAGCATATTACAGAAGAGTACAAGTCGTTGAGAGATATGCCTGTCTCTCCAGCATGTTTTATTTATGTCACAGGCTATGTTGAGAACCCTGGGCCAAGTTATCCTTGTCCCATGTGATTTGCAGATGTCCAGCATTTCAAGTAGGGCAGGGTCTGGGACTGCTTGGTAGGGCAGGTATAGGTCACCTCTCAGCAGCCTGCATGATACTGAGTACACTGACAGGTCTTTCAGTCTTTCCATGCATGTCATGTTTGGAGGACTTGGTGTCTCCCAGGTACAACCCTGTGTTTTCTCCAATTACTGCAGGTGTCTGGTGAGGTACAGACAGAAGGGAGCATTGTACTCAGTTAGTGGTCTGATAAGGGTAGAGTACAGCAGAGGTATGACCACACTGGTCTGGGATGTGATGTCCAGATGTATGATGTGGGCAACTCAGAGTGTGTGTGTCACCATTATGGACACATATTGATGAAAGTGTACATTGGTATCAACATGGGTTTCCAAGTCTCAGAACACTGTGTTTGAGGTTAGAGGGGTGCTATTTAGCAGGGGCACTTCATTGCCAAAGGGGACAGTGAGCCATTGCATGTTTTACGGTTCAGTACATGAGTTTGGCAGCAATCATTTGTGTGTGGCAGTCCCTTCCATAATATGTCATCTGCAAACTTGGTAAAACACAGGCCATTTATCATTGCCTGCACTTCAGAGAAATAGTTTGCAAACAGTTGATGGCCCAGCACAGGTCCTTGTGGTACTCTAATGGCAAATGGCTACTGGTGGAAGTGCAGTCCTCAAGTCTGAGAATGTGTTATGTCAGTGAGACAGTTCCCTATTCCTGTAATACTGTATGTCTTAATTCCCACATGGGAGATCTTCAATATGACCCACAAATGGGGATAGTCTCAAAGGCCTTGGATAAGTCAACATTATCCCTCATCCAGGTCTGTGGAGTCAGTATCCAAGAAGTCCACAAGTTTCAATGAGCAAGATAAACCCTTGACAAAAACAACATTGATACAGTCAAGTATGCTGGAAGTCACCTATGTCTCTGTGGATATGGTCCATGCTGATTCCTTCCCTAACTTTGCAGATGTCTGTTTACGCATATGGGTCAGTAGTTATAGTTCTGCATGTTACCAGACTGATGTGCGTTGCGTAGCACACAACATTTGGTAGTACATTTTGTACTGTGATTGATATATGTGTGGAAACAGTTCTGAGACACCAGGGTTGCAGTGCTTGGGGGGAGGTGGCAACAGATGGATGTATTGTAAATATGTGGCATACATACCTCTCAACTATACAGATTTTCACAGAATGTATAGATTTTTGCCAAATATTTTGGTCCCCTTTTCATAAAACGGTGATTTTCTGGCAAATCAGTGGAGAATCATTAAAGGCTAAATTAGAAAATAATGACAGACATTTGAGTTTGACTTCATACCCTTCAGAAATTTCATGCCAATGCAAAACCTGTTATTCTATGAACTTTCTAAGTTTGTAAGAGCAATATTTCAAAATTGTCCCTATTTTTGGGCCTTTGTCCCACTTTTATTTATGGCTTTGTCCAAATTTGTGCTGTAAGTTGAGAGGTATGGTGACATATAGGACTTTCAGTTTGCAATGTTTACACAGGTAATTTAATGTCATACACAGAGAATGGACTGTAAACAGCAATAAAATTGCTAAAGTCTGACAGCCAGCATTGAGTCTATGAAATAAACTTGTTGACTCTGTGGCAGAACATGTTAATGCATTGATACATTCCTTATTGGGGTCAGATGGTAGATGGTTCAAATACAAGTGTATCTAATACTTTTAAATACATGTAAATACATTGCCACCATTCCCTGTTGCTGCTTGTTGGTGTGCATCTTCTCATAAATATGCCTTAAAGAGGTGAAATGGGTAGATAGGACAGTGGTAAAATGAAGAGCAAGCAGGGGGAAGAACAAAGGGAAAGCATGACAGAAATGTGCAGGAGGGAAATAGGACAGAACCATAGCTATCCATTTCTTTAACAGTGTAACATGAACATATGTTGAAAATATTAACTGAATTTGGAGTGTCACCTCCAGAAGAAGGGGTGACCACAACACAGTCATGTTGTATAGCCAATTGGACCAAATCCAGTGTGTGTTGTGAAGACGTGTACGAAATGGATTGCTATATATGGGACGATTTGTTTTTGTTTTTGTAGGCCAGATGCCCATTTTTTTTTTTTTTTTTTTTTTTGGACAGAGAGAGAGGAATGTTGGAGAAGGGAGGTAGGAATGTCTGGGCTAGGTAAGTTGGGTAGGTAAGGAAGCAATTGCAGACAGACAAGAAATGACAGGAGACAGGGATGGTGATGGACACAAAAGGTTGGGGGACACCATGACTGGGGTGAGGGTGTGGATATCCCTAACCCATGGTCTTCAAGCTGGGTGACAGTGAGAATCGAGTCCTCACCCACTGGACTGTGATAACAGTCACCTCACTCCACCACTGGCTGCAGTGCTTGATGTCTTCTTCTTGTCCTCCTCCTAGTACGTTGAAAAATGAAGAAGAGCCTCCCCCGGTGGTATAGGCATGCAGCAACAGTGTAGCACATAACCCTATGAACTATCCCTGGCAATTCAGCGTGGGTGATAAAATCACTACCTCCGCCACTGCTTCCGGAAGGTAAAACTGGACCAGCCTCCAGGGCTGGACTACCTGAGGGGGCAGATAGTACACAGGCAGCAGAAGCAGTGCTGCCAGGTTGGCTCCCAGACATGCTGGGCAATGGTGCTGGAGCCAGTGGAGGGGGGGGCAGGTAGTTCCTGTGGGCCAGGCCTACCCTGCTGTGCTGTGGAGCATTTAGTAATGTGGTACACATGGATGACATGGACACATTTTGACAACATGTAATAAAATTAAAAAAAAAATATAAAAATAAAATAAAATAAAAATGAAATAAAAAAAGAGAGATAAGGCTTGGGGTGAGAGAAAAAAAGAGATAAGATTAGTACCTTCATATGTGACATACAATGCATTCATGCAATTGTTTGACTCTATTATCTTAACTATTAAGACTAAAAGATGCACACTGTAGTACAGATTGCAAGAAGTACACCTTCACATGTACATATATTGCAGATATGTGTGTTCCAGCTATACAGATTACAGTTTACAGCAGGGCATTTGTGCCACTGGTATAGAGGTTTGAAGTTAATTTAAATATAATTGAAGAATTAACAGTATTGTATAGTTGGCAAGTGTGGTATTTGAAACCACAACCTCTGACTAAAGTTTAATATTGTATTATATTGGTTTGTGCTACAGACTAATGCACGCATACTTGCTTTTACAGTTCAGATATGAATGCTTAATTTAATATTCTAATACTGGACTCTGGTTTGTGCTACAGATTAATGCATGCATACTTGCTTTTACAGCTGAAATAGCCATGCTCAATTTGCTACAACTCTGTAAAATACTAAAAAAAAGCTATCTTAAACTTTTAATGCTACAATAACAATACTCTGCTGCTGCATTCATATCACATGCTTCCCTCATCCTCGACAATCTAACCCCATGGGTTCAGACATTTACCTCACGATCATGGGCAGCTGTGGAAAAAACAGAACAGAATACCTTTATGAATACCATTCTTGCCTATATTCAGCTTTTAAATCTGACAAGTAGTCTCTGTAGTTGATACTTACACAGGCGTTGGATGTCTGCAGTCTTAAATTCCCCAATCCAGCTGTCGAGGGTATTCCTCTTCCTCCTCCATAGGTCATTGTAGTGAGGCTTCATTGGTCACTAGTGCACGGGATACTGATGGCACTGGATACAGCCCAGGTTAAACTATCCCAAGGTTCTGATTTATACCTGGAGCCAGACTTGTCCCCCTGTAGAAGTCTGGCACTGTGGTTCTTAACTAGGACTCCAATAAAATTTTGAACTTTTGGACACCCCATCTCTGTGCCCTAAACTTGACATCTTCCCAACAAATACCTACCATGTCTGCCACAAACGTAGAGCAATGGAGAATGATGCTTTCCCACTAGTTCCAGTCATCTCGTTTACTGGGAATGTGCACACTGTTTGAAAATGTTGTGGTCCACTTACCATCGCATAAACATGGTGCTCAGCAGTGCACACCTCCGAGCATTGTGTTTGTGCAGTGGTAATTGAAGCTCAACAGTGGCAAGCGGAGAGGCATTACGTAATTGCAGTTGCAATTTCAAAGTTATTGGATGTACAGGAAGGTGCATATGTGTGTTAGGCAAATGTGAAGGCCATGCCAGTCCAGATAGCAGAAATATTCTTATAAGAATATGGTAAACAGTATACCCGCAGTCATACATGTGATAATAAATGTGGTAATACATAGATATATAAATAAATAACTGAAAGAATACTAGTGTCTCAGCCCTCATACATATAATTAATATCAGCTCCACTATGTAAGTGTAATAAGCAAGAGTGACTATAATGGGAATTGGAACAAATGTAAAAGTGCATGGAATATCCTATATTTGAACCCAGGACCATGTTTATGACAGTCCTACACTTACACCTGTTGCCACAAGAAGTTTGAGAAAACACTTTTCTAAGTTGCCATTCATTGCTATAAACTGCAATGTCACAACAGTAAAACAAAAGTTGCACACCCTGCACTAGAACCCAGGACCATCTGTACTCCAGCCCTACACTTACACTTGCTGCCGCAGGACTAGTTTATGACATTCCCTAGTTTACTAACCATTCTTAAGGTCTCACTGTTAATGGCTGTGCATAGTCACTTAGCAGGTTTGTGCAATGCCCAGTAGTATTAATTGAATGCATTTGGTTTCTATTTTTGGCTGTCTGGGTCCCATCTGGCCAGTTGTCCAGTTTGTGCGTGCCATGCTTCATGCAAATGAGATAAGCACAGCTAAACCTGACATTCATTTTTCCCTGGTTCTCATGTTTGTGCTAAGTGGGGCATTACGCAAACAGTGCCCCCCTCAAAAAAAAAAAAAAAAGGAAAAAAGGAAGAGGTAGTTGAAATGAGGAAAAGCAACCCATGACATACACACTAGAAAATGTTGTACACATGAGATATTTCTGCATAGGTCTGGATTTGAAATCCCACTCAATGCACCTTCAGAACACAGGATGGGTGCCTTATCCCTTTTTACCACACAAACCATTTTGCAGCAAAGGACTGAACTCAGTCTGCATACAACCAACTGCAACAGCATCTACAGTGATATCAAACCATAAAAGTATTATTTGTACATTTATTAGTTTTGCATGTACTGTAGTGCACCTAGTAATCACACAACCTATCATGATTATTACTTGCAAATATACCACTGTCTTACATTTCTGTGTTTGTTGGCCATTCTTCATTTATCTGAGCAGTAATCTGAGACATGCAATGTGTAAGACATTCTATATCATTGATCTAAAAATGTGTGAGGTTGTTAAGTGAAAATAATATCATATGCAGTTGCCAACAAATGAAGGTCAGGTTTGATGTTAGGGAACACAGCCTGTGACTTGTGTGTTGCTTACTTACATTTCCAAACTTACATCTAACACTTTGTAGAGCTAACCTGATGCACTCTGTGGAAGTAAGGCAGCCTGCAGTGCTGTTGTGTTTTCCTTCTCCAACCACTAATCATTCAAAGTTGCAATCCATTAAAAACAAACACTGAGGGGAGTGCCTCAGTATGTTTAAATCTACATAGATCCGATTTTTTAGGATTCAGCAAATCTAATGAGTTCATACCTCATCTGCATCTTCACCATGCTAATAGCACTGAATCTACAACACATAAAAAGACAACTGTGTAGCTAGGCAAACTGATGGTGGGGACATTCTTTTATACTGGAAAGACTGCACACAATGTTATTTCTTCAGGATATATCAGTACAGAGAAGTACTGCACCTTAGAAGGTATGCTTCCATTTGGTCAGCTACATACTGCATATGCAGAATGTATTTAAGAAAAATCTGAAGCGTAGGCTTTTACACTTTTATCTGTATGCAGTTGTTAGAAGTGTACTGATGGCATGGGCAAGTTTGCCAAGCCATTTCAGAGGTATACATGACTTCTAATACATGAAAATGGAATGCTGTGTGATAAATTTATTTATTTATTTATTTAACATTTATTTACCAGGAAAGTCAGTACACTTTCTAAAATAAATATGTACAAATGTTCCTTTGACAGCACCTTTAGCATTTCAAATATGGTTTGTTAGCAAAATGTGTCATTTTCCTGTTCATTTTTGGGGATGGGGCAAAGGTGAGTTAATGTTATGGCACAAACAAGGGTACACTGTTGCTCTTGTTACTTTTCTGGTTTTGTATCCTGCCTGTTTCTCCTATTTCACATCTCTAGACTGTTCTACAGTGGATATAAAAAGTGTATACACCCCTGTTAAAATGCCAGGTTTTTGTGATATAAAAAAATGAGACCACAATAAATAATTTCATAACTTTTCCCACCTTTAATGTGACCTATAACCTGTATGATTCAAGTGAAAAACAAACAAATCTGTTACAGGAAAAAATATAAAAAATAAAAAAAACGTACAATAAGCTGCTTGCATAAGTGTGCACACCCTTAAACTAATACTTTTTTGAAGCATCATTACATCTGAGTGACACCTCCAGGGGCATCTGCAGTTAACTCCTACTGACACCTCTAGATGTCAAATATTGCTTGTTCATATTTGCATCACTAATTCCAAAACCATGATATGTACAAGGTTTTAAAAGATTTCATCTTAAAGCTTACACAATGGTAAACTCAACTGCATTAATATTTGACCTCTGTCTAGTGAAGGTAAAGAAACATTAACTGTTGTTTTTAATGATATTAATTTATATAGATAAACTTTTCAGATTTTTCTAAATATCTCAACAACCAGGTAATACAGACAGCACTGCTTAGCCTATTATGAAAGCTCTCAGCTCGATGAATAAAATGCTGCTATGTTTAAATTGAGTGGCTGTTGAGATATTGAGGCTGTTTATAAATAATTAAAAATGTAATGGTTAACTATGTTTACTGTGACTTATAAAACTCAGTTTAAGGCCTAGAACTTAAAGAATGCTACCACTATAAAAATAGCTTGTGCTGAAGAGTTTGCCATTTATATTTTTTCATAACCCCTACGGTTGTAGAGATACGAACATTTGTTCGAAATGTGAGGACATAATTTGATTCTGTCAAAAGGCTTAGGCTCCGCCCATCGGAAGTTACAGTGCAAACGTCCTGAGCTCCACTGAAGTGAACGAGTTAATTACAGCATTCAGTGTTCTTGGGTTAGAGTTTATCAGCATGGCGCATCTTGACTTGGCAATATTTGCTCACTCTTCCTTGCAAAAGCGCTTCAAATCTATTGAATTGCAAGGGCATCTTTTGTGCAAGCCCTCTTCAGGTCACCCCACAGATTTTCTATTGGATTTAGGTCTGGGCTGTGGCTGGGCCATTCCAAAACTTTAATTTTCTTCTGGTGAAGCCATTCTTTTGTTTATTTAGATCTATGCTTGGGTTCATTGTTGTGTTGAAAGGTGAAATTCCTCTTCATCTTTAGCTTTCTAGCAGACACATGAAGGTTTTGGACCGAAAGTGACTGGTATTTGGAACTGTTCATAATTCCCTTCACCATGACTAAAGCCCCAGTTGCAGCTGAAGAAAAGCAACCCCAAAGCATGATACTGCCACCACCATGCTTCACCATGGGGATGATGTTGTTTTGGTGATGTGAAGTGTTGCTTTTGTGCCAAAAATACCTTTTGGAATTGTGGCCAAAATGTTCAACCTTGCTCTCATCAGACCATAACACATTTTCCCACATGCTTTTGGGAGACATGATGTATTGTTTTGCAAATTTTAGCTGGGCCTGGATGTTTTTCTGCATAAGAAAAGGTTTCCGTCTTGCAACCCTACCCATAGACCAGACATATGGCGAATATGGGAGATTGTTGTCACATGTAGTACACAACCAGTGCTTGCCAGAAATTACTGCAACTCCTTCAGTGTTGCTGTAGGTCTCTTGGCAGCCTCCCTGACCAGTTTTCGTCTTGTCTTTTCATCAATTTTGGAGTGGTGTCCAGTTCTTTGCAACGTCATTGTTGTCCCATATTTTCTCCATTTTTTGATGACTGTCTTCACTGTGTTCTATGGTATATCCAATGCTGTGGAAATTTTGTTGTACTCTTCTCCTGACCGATCCCTTTCAACAATGAGATCCCTTTGATGCTTTGTATGCGAACCATGGCTTTTGCTGTAGCAGGAGTAAATGTCAGGAAAAACCTACTAGGACAACTGAACTTTATTTGGGATTAATCAGAGTCTCTTTAATTGATGTCAGGTGTGCACCCAAGAAGACTGAATTCTGTAATTAATGCAAATGGTGCTTCAGCAAAGTATTTGTTTAAGGATGTGCACATTTATGCAACCAGCTTATTGTACATTTTTTTATATTTTTTTCCCCTAACAGATTTGTTTGTTTTTCAATTGAATTCTACTGGTTATAGGTGACATTAAAGATGTGAAAAAGTTTTGAAATAATTTATTGTGGTCTCATTCTTTTATATCACAAAAATCTGGCATTTTAACAGGGGTTTGTACACTTTTTATATCCACTGTATGTTTCTCCAGTGGGTAATACTAACTGGCTACCTTTTCTGCTTGTTCTATAAACAGTTATTTTTGTAGTTATGTGATACTTATATGTATTATCCTTCTGTTGTCTTTTAGGACACCTAGGAGTATGCCACCCAGGCATATCTCCCTCCTCCGATGCTGAAAAGCAGGTGATTGTGGATGCCTTTAGGCAACATGGTGCTTTTCTGCTGGGAAGGGTACAGGGAGATATAGCAAGTAGTCTGCAAATATGACACCAGGTAGTAGCTGACATGAATGGTGTGGGTGGACATGGCAGGATATATGAGTAGATGTGTCTCTGGGCCATTGACATGATCACATCTGTATGAAGGAGAACAGCTACAGTGGGCCATGAGTAGATGGTTACCAGAGGAGGGCCTGCTAGGGAACCACCACTAACATCGACTAAAGAGTTCCTGGCCAATATCAGGGATCCAGACAGCTCCCAGGAGAGTGAAGTACAGCATGTGCTGGATGTCAGAACAAATAGTTACAGAAACTGCGCGCACGTCAAAGTAGGCTTTGGTATCTGAATAGTTGTTTTATATAGTAAAGCAATTGAAATCAAGAATTTACTTCTGTGTCACATCTCTTTTTGGGGGGAGTGAACATTGCTACAGTTATTAGCTTGGGTCGGAGTTCTCAGCCATGTTCTTGTTGAAAGTATACTTAATGGTCATATAAAGGGGTACAAAGTATTACCCCGCTGTGTTACTGTTAATTGTGATGATGTTGCTCTTACCTCCTGTTTTTTCTCACTGTCCATTTGTTGGTATTTTCAATTGTCTGCCCGCTTCTCTTTCTTACTACACACACTCAGTGAACTTTTGTGTCACCCTAGCCTAGGCTTCCTGACCCCCCCCCCCCACACACACACAACACCCTGTGCAAATGATGATAACTGTGCCATATCTCAGTTTTCTATCTTTTAGATTCAGTGATAGATAAGGTTTGTGTCTGATGCTCAAGGTGCATAGCTAACTTAGTACTTAGTATATCTGCATTTCTGGTGTTGAACTGTTAATTGTACCTTTGACATATATTTGCCTTGGAAAGTTAGACAATTGATAGCATCAAAATTTCCCAACATTATAGTGAATAATCTTGTGAGGGTTGTGAAGTCAGAAACTGCAATGTGTATTATTATTTTCTAACTTGTCTCTTTAATGATTTTCCAGTACAAACGTATGGTGCTAAACTTAGGGCGTGCAGTGATAATCAGTATTTTTGAGTGGTATGACTGTGTGAATCTTTGATGCCTGAGGCCTACTACTTAGTAATGGACACATACAAGTCAAATAAGACTCTGCTGTCACATGCAAAGGTACTTTCTGTACAAATCTCCCACCTTTTACTTCCTTACTGTATCAACTACTGAAATACAAGGATATGCCACACATTCATATTATTAAACAATACACTCCAGGTTCCTTGTAAATACAGCAGTTCCCACAGTTTTAGTTCAGGCCTGACTGTGTCTGATGCAAGCAGTACACAGCCAATACATGGGGAGGTAACAGTTGTGCGTGTTGCCTGGCATCAGTGTTGCTATATGTATGTGAGTAGGAGGAAAGTTTAAGGCCCCTAGGTGTTGAATGAGTGTGCTACGCATTGTCTCTTAGCCAGTGCAAGGGCATACTGAGCATGCCTACCTCTGCCTACACCCACAGCAGCTGGTGGTTTGCCCTCTGACTCCTCATCTTCCTGAGGCTGTGTTGACCTTGGCTTTGGTGTTGGGATATGTGCCCCTTCACCTTGCTCTTCCTACTGAAGCAGTTTCCTCAAGATTATGTTGTGCAGCTTGGCACATCCTGTGAGTATTTCTGTATATGTCTGTGTATTGTACTGCAGGTCTTCCCCAGATGTATCTAGGCAGCGGAACCGTGACTTCAGTAGCCCAAGAACGCACACTATGATATTTCTGGTTTGAGTGTGTGTGCCTCATGATGGAGTTCTTCCCTGTGTGTGTGTGTGTGTGTGTGTGTGTGTGTGTGTGTGTGTGTGTGTGTGTGTGTGTGTGTGTGTCTGCGTGCACGCACGTACATGCATTTCTAATGGGTGTCATCAGCCAGTGCATAGCCTGCATTCCCCAGTAGATGGCTCTGTTGGATATCCCCCCCTAGCAAACAGCTGGGAGGTGTGCCAGATATGCGAGTCGTGGTAATTGACAGTGTTGCCAACACACACATTCAAAATTAATTCCCTTGACATTATACATGACTTGGCAGTTAATAGAGTGGTAGCCCTTTCTGTTTATGTAGAGACTACCCTGTTCCCTGTGTGGTGCTTTTATTTGTATATGTGTGCAATCTATGGTACTTCAGGGTAGTGTGCTACACAGTAGAGCTCCTGCATATTTCTGGCCCTCTTCTCAGAACTACGGGGAAAAAATATGTGGTCATTGGCATGTTGGAGCAATAGCATTCAGGAATTGGTGGAGGATCCTAGATGCTGATGCCTGTGCCACCCCCAGCATGTCCCCTGTTGGTCTCTGAAAGGTACCTGTAGCTAAGATTCTAAGGGCTACACATACCTTTGTCTCCAGGGGAATGGGTTTTCCTCAGTTGGCTCTGAGTTGAGGACGGCAGAGGTTGCAGAGTTCCTTTAGTGTGTTCCTGTCCACCATGTAGCACTCTACAATTTCCACAAGATGTAAGTTGTGAAAAGTTAAATGCAGCTTGAAAACTCTTCTCCTTTTTGGCCTAGGCCTATTAGCAGCAGCAGCAGCAGAATTGATTTCAGCCTGTAGCACATACAAAGCAGCAGCAGCCCTTAACATTCTATCGATTCTGTGGTTGTATTCCAAAAGTACTGGAATTAGCAGCACAGAGTCTACATTGAAGCTTCGTAGCTTGTTGAATAGCTCCACCATGTTGGATTGGTTAATTAGCATGCAGTTCAACTGCTTTTGATGTAATTAGCATGCCACAGTGTTTACCTTGTTTGCACGGGATGCGTGTTTCTACACTGTGCTTACTTAATCTAAAACTGTCTGCTCTTGTGTGAGGTGCACAGGGTGAAAAACGACCATGCAGTCTTTATTGAATCCCCCTGTCTGTGTATTTAAATCTACCACTCAGATGTAAAGTGATCAGATGGTCTTAAAGCTAGCTCTGTGCTGTGTTAAAAGACCTCTCAACTGTCCTTATTTGGGAATAACATGGCTATTTTCAGGCCTGATTTAGAATATCTGTATTTTTGTAGGTGAGTCCCTATTTTCAGACTTGATTTTTCCCTTCACTTAACTTTCTGGACGCTCTCATCATTCAACTTTTGAAGCAGTCTAGTTCACAGTAAACCACACTACATGAGCAATGTACTTCGGTCAATAATAATTTTAAGTAAGAGGACACTCAACTTACACCTCACTTTTTCTGAAAACAAAAATAAATGAACTTGGATAGTAGAAGTTTGAATACAGTTCATTAAAGTCTACAGACTTTACACTGGCTCTTTGATAATGTATTTATATTTTTCCATCATTTGTGTCACTCTGTTTTTAAACACGTTTCTAAGTAGTATACCACATTCCCACCACAAGCAGGAAGTGTTATGTTGTATTTGATAGTCATTATGTTAATTAGATGTCCTGATTTTTAGCTGGATGTGCTTGTTTTTCAAGGGCCTTTGTTCCTGTTTTCAACATCTTCAGGTTGAGAGATATGGTTGAACCATTCAGATATCAATGGTCATGAGGGCTTTTTAAATCCACTGATGAATTAAAAGAATTGGCTTGAGATAAAATAACCATTTTGTTAGAAATTGATTTACAGTTATTGAAACTGATATCCCAAAAGGCAGATTATGAAACTGTAACTATAAAAAGTAATTTCCTGACGTTATGTCTTAAGCAACTTTATACAATCACAGTTTTAAGCAAACACTTACAGTGGTGTTAATCACATACATTCACATGCTCGTGCATGAACACTGCCCCCCCCCCCCATACACACACACACACACACACACACATACACACATGCATGCATATGTACGGGCTCTGAATGAGTCGACCTTGAGGTCCTTTTCACTCAGTGAAATGCACATTGTTTTTTTTCCTAAAGTGTGTTTGAATTGTGTGTTGTGACAAAAATATTTACTACTTTTTTAATATATACTGTTTACCTAAATACACATGTATGCCTTATTGCAGTCTGATCTTTAGGAGCATGAAAACATATGAGTAATACTAGACAGTAATCACAAGGAACACAAGATGCTTGCCTGGTAGTGGTAATGTATTCCATGTGCTGGGAATATGTTGAGTTAGGAACTCATCTATCCAGTAAGTCCTTTTACTTATTGGAATAGATTTAGGTCTTCAGTGCAGGTATTTGTAAACCCACTTGTTTTGCAAAGAAATGGGAGGTCAGATAGACTGGGACTTTCCTAGCTCAAAAAGTGGGAGAGAGATCACCTCGGAAAAGACTGTAGGGCTACTGAATATAAGGAGTGTCTGTCAAGATAGCTGAAGGATTTACATCCTTTAATTTTCTTGGTTAATTATCTTTGGAATCTTTCCAGTTGAGCAATATACTTAGATTTATATATACAAAAGGGGGCATTGTGTTCAAAGTGCTGATAAGGGAATCGTATTGTGGTAGGATTACTCCTCTGGATCTGTGAAATTTATTGGGTCAAATAGAAGGATTTTCTGGTTCTGGTGGAAACCTGATGACCAATGAGAGAGCATTACCTAGGTCTCCTATGACAGTATTTCTCTGGAGAGGCTTGCCATTTATAACATATGAGGAGGGCACAGCTTTTTGCCAAAGAGTGCAACAATGTAGTATTTCACATTTAGCTTGACACCATTTTCAGGACACCAGGTATGTATTCTTGCTCTTGCTGCAGCTGTTTACTTTTAGTGGATGAGGGGATAATAGTGCCAAACTTGCAAAGTTCAACATACTTGTTCAACCACATTTCCAGAATATCAGATTGGATGTGTCCAAAACAAATGCCAAATAGGAGAGGGCACAGCACTGCTGACCCCTGTGGTAACAGACTTGTTATAATTGTACATTCATTAAGGGTACCAGCAACTTTCATAACCTGAGATCTACTGGATAGACAATTTGCAATCCAGTAATAACCATGGAGTTTATACTACATGTTTCTGTTTTTTTTAATAATACTAGTCCTGTGGGGATAGTGTCACCGGTATGTGAATACTAAATAAAATAATTGCTAGGAAGAAGAAGGACTGCTGTCTTCTTTTGTTGTTCGTTGGATTTTTCAGTGAGACTGAGTACCCGATGACTACACTTGCATGATCCTTCATGTTTCCTGGTTGTATTTGTCTTTTTGTGCTGTTAGTCCTTCCTGTGATACCTATACAGGTCTATATGACTATGTTGACAGCTAAAAACACTGAACACCCTTACCTCATCACTGCTTAACCGAACGCAGGAAATGTTGAATGGCCAGAACAGTGATTTTTTTTTCCCAGGGGAAAAAATTGCTGGGCCAACAAAAAAAGAAAAAAACAACAGACAAAATAAAGTGGGGGCTTTGCACCCCCACACACCCCGATGGGGGGGGCTCTGTCCCCCACAAAGCCAACCTCATGCTACTCAAGTTAGAAGTGACAAACTTCATGACACCCATGCAGATGGGAACTGGAAGTTCAACTGCTGAATCCTACACTAAGTCACTGTATGAGCAGATCCACTCGTGCATTAATCGTGCCATCCCAAATAGAACCAAGATGCTCTTCTCCAAAAAAAGGAAGCCAATATGGTGGTCCCCTGCCATAAACAAACTTTACAACAAAAGGAAGAAACTGTTGCAGAAAAGAGGAAAATCCCAGGATGCAAAAAACTCCCTTACCAGCCTCAGTAAGAAGCTGAGATCCCTCATAAAATCCTCTAAAGCTAGTTACAAAAATAAAATTGCCAAAGATTCCAAAGACAACCACAAGGCATTCTATAGCTATGTCAAGAATCTAAATGGCAATGCTCAGATCTGCTCTGAGCTACAACAGAATGGCATTAAATATACTGATCCCAAGGATATTACCAATATCCTGGCAGATTGATTCAGTGCCAACTTCACCTCCCTCTCACCCCCTAAAGGGCCCATCTCAATACCGAAAGATTGCCACATTCCGGTAATAACGGCCACACAGGTAAAAACTACACTCTCCAAAACTAAGAATACTGCATCCATGGGACCAGATGACATCCTGTACTACATGAACTACAAAATTAACTGGCACCTCACCTAAGTGTCATGTTTAATCATAGCCTCACCTCAGGCTTCATGCCCACTGAGTGGCGCACAACTACAGTTATCCCACTCCACAAGGGGGGATCCACCTTGGATCCTGGGAACTACAGCCCCATCAGTCTGACGAGCCTGATCTGCAAGACCATGGAACATATTATCATGGAACTTATTATCATGGAACTTATAAACAAAGACATTGGCAACCTTCAAACACTGGACCCCACCCAGTTTGAGTTTGTGAAGGGCCAATCCTGTCTCCTGAACCTGATTGACTTCTTTGACTCAGTCTCCAGAGCTGTGGATGAGGGTAAGGTGGTCCACACGGCCTATCTGGACTTCGCCAAGGCCTTCAACACCATCCCCCCCACTCTGGAATCATAGATAAACTTAATAAGCTGGGCATTAATCCCTACATCACTCGATGGGTTGCTAACTGGCTTACTGACAGAACCTACACTGTAAAAGTAGCTGACTCCAAATCCAGCTCCAGACAAGTCACAAGTGGAGTACCTCAGGGTTCAGTCCTGGGACTGCTATTGTTTGGCATCTACTTCTCTGAAGTACAGGCCAACACTAAGGGACTCTGGCTAACAAAGTTCGCAGATGACTGCAAACTGGGAGCCATTATTGAATCCCCAAATGATGTGGATATTCTACAAAAGGGCCTTACAGAAACAGATACTTGATGCCAGAGCCATGGGCTCAAGCTCAACACCAAAAAAAGCATAGTTATCCCCTTTGGGAAAAAACATGTACCTATGAATTACCACATAGGTGGCAGTACACTAAACACTGAAAATGTGATAAGAGACTTAGGGAAACAGGTGGACAGTGGTCTCACCTTTGAAAACCATATCACCACAACAGTCAGGAAATCCTTCTATGTGGCACACCTCATTACTAAGGGCTTTTCATCCAGAAAAAAGGAGGTCATTGTCCCACTGTACACATCCCTCATTAGACACATTATAGAATACAATGCCCCATTTAGTATGTACCTCTCAAGACATCTGCAACAACTAGAAAGGCCGCAGAAATACCTCACTAAAAGAATCTCAGGCCTAAAGCAGATGCCCATGCTGACCATCTAAAAAAACTCCAGCTATTTTCTGTCGCATATTGTCCACTCAGAGGCGATCTCTGCTTAACATACAAGGCCATGTCAAACCCAGAGCTGTTGGACATACTACACTTAAAGAAATCCCAATCCCTCAGAGCCACACATTCCAGGGATCTAAATCTTGTCATCACAATGAACAAAACATGATGGAGGGATAAGTTACTGACCCAGAGACTCCCTAGACTCTGGAATAGACTGCCCATACATGTCAAGCAGAGCGCCTCTTTGGCCCTGTTCAAAAGGAACCTTGATGATTGGATGAGAGATAGGAAATTCACCCCGGGGATCACGTCAATCATCCTGTTAGACAGGGGTCCAGGGGAGTAAATATTGTGGGAAGAAATAGCCAGGGAGTTGTTATGGCTAGGCTTGTATAGGCCCTAGGGCCGATAGCTTAGTACCAACCTATGAACACCCACCCTACTTAAATATACCTACTCCGAGATTGCACTACAGTGGAGGAAATGGCAAACTCCCGACAATGGCCTAGCAATTTTTTTTTCCAGGGAAAAAAATTGCTGTTCTGGCTGTTCAACATTTCCTGCTTTTGGTTAAGCAGTATTGAGGTGCAGGTGTTCGGTGTTTTTAGCTGTCGCTTTTCTAATATAGACCAACCTATACAGCTAGTTACAAGTGAGCTTGTGATGGTGGAGAGTTCACTTAATTTAACAGGACTGTAAATGGTGATGTCCGCTTATTTTGTTTAAAAATTTGAACGATCATTGAATTTCAATTGTGGTTTGCTGTTTTGTGAGTGAATATAACAATATCGGCTTTTACTGGAGTGCAGTGTTTTTTTGAAGCGTTATATACTTTGTGGGTTTTGCTTCATTTTCAAATACGAGTGTCATATGTGTTGGGAGGAACGCATGTTATATGAGCTGGTTGGACTTGATGTCTTAAGAATAAAACCAAAAAAAATGTTGAGCCAGCAAATTGTGACCTGGAAAAAACTTTTATTAATTATAAGAGCATAAAAACAAGTAACCAGACTGGTTTCAGCTGGTAAAAGACATAGCCTTCATCAGTGTAACCCAGAGAAATCAAGTGCTACTGTTTAAATACATTCAAATTAAACTCCATTGGTTCATTTTCAAAATTGCTCATTGAGGCCAGGTGGGAATAATCCACCTAACTTCACAATCCAGTTCTTTTCCTTAGAATCTAAAATAGAGTGCCAACCTGTTTTATTTAGTTTGTTACCCTTTACAACATCAATAATCATGAAAGTAAATGTTGCCGTTTTATGTACCAAACAATGTTTATACAGAGCATTGTTGACTTTTTTTATTTTTTATATTACTTACATGTTCAGAGATCCTCAGCCTGAAAGGACGAGATGTTTGCCCTATATAAAAAGAACCGCAGGTGCATGTTGCCAAATAGACTAACCAATAGCTGCTACAGTTGTCAAAAAAATTTATGTCATAAACCATGGCACATTTTTTACTTGTGAATTGTTTAGACTTGGTTACTTTATCACTATTGATGCAGTGACCACATGGAAAACAACCAGTCAAAGGTTCACCAGTCAAAGTAGTTTGTAGTGAATGAGAATAACTGATGTCATGAGTGTGTTTATAATGATTAAAGCAAGATGCCAAGTTCTTGCCTTTGTGAAATGAAAACAGGCATCTGTCTGGTGTTATGTTGGCTAGCTCTTGATCACATTGTAATATGTTCCAATGTCTGTGTATGTTGTTAATTAATAAATCAGAATTTCTAGCATAAGTGGTTACAAACCTGATGGGTTGGAGTTCTTCCCTGTTGCATGGTTTATATGTTAACAAATTCTCCCTTTTGAGTGTGTTGGCCCAATTGCTGGCTTGCAGAACATGTCCCATATGATATCCCCTGGATCTGAATCTATTAGTTAGGTCCAGTCTGTGTTCTTGAAAGGAGGATTCATGAGAGCAAATCTGCCTCATTCTTATGAATTGAAATTTGGGGATATTTCTAGCGATGTGAGGAGGATGAAAACTGGATGCATGGAGGACGGTATTGTATTTGGGGTACTTCCTGAAAACCTGGATGCTTAAGGTGTGATCAGGTAGTCTGTTGACCAAAACATCAAGAAAGGTGATGGTACTTACATGATAGTTTGCTGTAAATTGTAGACCCCATTTGTTGTCATTGACATAGGATATAAATTCAACTAGATACACCACATCTCCCCTCCATACCATCCAGCAGTCTTCCAAGTAACGTCTCCAAATATCGATTTTTTTATAATAGTATATTATATAAACACATTTGATTCTTGTTCTTGGCCAGCTGGGTAGCTAGATGTTTGTAGGACATAGGCATAAGGTATATGGGGAACCAGATACAATTAGGCCATTGAAATGGGGTAATGTATGGGTATACTAGTTTACTAATGTTTCCTCAGAAATCAGGCCTTTAAGGTATGTCTATGGCACATTATTTCCTTATTATTACTTCCTAAGGTCCATTACCAAAGTCCTGTATTCTGTCACTTTCGCCAGTATGGTAGTATACTGTGATATACACTATATTGTAATTCTCTAAGTTGCTTTTCAAAATGTGCTCTCAAAAATGGTTGCCATACTTCAGAAGTGCTAAACTGGCTTCATATCACAGTAATTTTGCTGAGGAGGTGATTTTGTGATATTGTCCATGAAAGAAGCATACAGTGCAAATAGTAACTAAGCATATTCCAGACTATAATAGCTGTTCCTGCTTGTTCCCAAGCTGGGAGATCAAGCATGACCAATGTGAAGCCTGGCTTCACTGATGTCATTTTGTATCGTGATAGTCTTAATGTGAATTGTGCTACTCTGCTATCTGTTGATGCTCATCATTCTGATGTCCAATAAGTGCAGCTGTGCACCCAAGGCCACCATTTTAATTCTGAATAAGATGTAGAGAGAGGAAATGGACACAGCAGGTGGTGCTGCTGTCAGGGATCCAGCATGGTACAAAATGGAATGTAAGATTTCCCATCACCTGCTGCATACGAGCAATTAGGAGCAACTGCAGGGGAAGTATGAAAGCCCCTTTAGAAAATCATTGCCTGGCATCAGCTTACTACGACAGTGAGTGATTCCAATAACATTGTCCACTCTGTCAAGCAGTGCAGGCCTAGATATAGTGATGTATGGAGTTGCCATCCAGGCCTTCTTTGTTAGTGGGAGGAAGAGGTTAGGGACAGTAAGTCACCTTATTATTGTAAACATAGTGTTCTTGGTTTGGCAATGTACATTAGGCCCATATCCTACAGATATAATTGCCTTCTTTTATCAAGGATATGCTGTGCTGATTTGTTTTTTATTGCCAGTAGCCAAGGAGATACAGGGCAATAGGCTGGCTTGTCAGAAGAGATGAGACAGGCTCTCCATATATTGTGTTAAGTGTAGTGTATTGCTAACAGTTATGTATCATCTTAATCAGTTTCAGCACACATTAATCTGTTGTGTTTGTTTGTTTGTTTTTTTTAATTCTGCCATACTTCAATCATTTCTAAATGTAATATTTTATTTTGCTAGTCTTTTTCTGATTCCAAAAAAGCATAAAGTCACTCTTCATGACATTAAACCAAGGTACCACCTTGATTGAATTATATGTATTTTTTCATGAGTGTTAAAGATCTTAAAGTATTTCTCATTGAAGATCAGTGCAATTTCCTGAGATGTCATGGACAAATTTACACTATACAGTTTAAAGATTTCCAATGGCTTTCTCTGATAAATAATGAAACAAGGTTAATATGATCTAGCTTGTTAACAAAATATAATAAACAAATCCATACATACATGCATACATACATACATACATACATACATACCTACTTAAATAAACCTACATAAAGACCAATTTTTTCACCTCAGCAAGGTTATGAAGTGACCCAAGTCTTGCTTCCACTGCCTGTAATATTTGCAGCACATTATCCACTGCTGCTTGTGATCAGGCTGTCAGCATGCATAACAGCATCCAGTTCAGGTCATCAGTACCAAGTCGGTTAGGAATGTGGTGAAATTATGGTTTTTAGGTTGAACTTACCATAACAGTAGATGTTAGAATGATCACTGCTGTAGTAGTTGTAGCTATATGGGTCATATCCTGGCAAGGATATAACAGATATCCAGCTTCCAAGCTTCCGGGAGCTTTCCACATGCCCAAACTGTCAAGCAACTTGGACTGAGCTGACTAAAAGAAAAGTTCAGGTGAGAAGCCCTTTAAAGCTTTCATTACAGCAGAGAAAGTGAAGATGAGCTCTGAAAGGACAAGGCTAGGGATAACAAAAAATAAATATCCACACTCAGATATGAAAAACACACCAAAAAGCAAGGGGGGGGATGGAGGACACATCTAGTGCAGCAGTGATCATATGACACGTTCACTTACACAAATGTACAATGTTCTTCATGTTGATCTCTGCTGCAGTAACCTTAGCTATATAGGTAGATTACCATAGAGAACTATATTTCGGAGGTGGAAGGAGAAGGGTCCAGGAGCCCCTGGAGGATAGTCCTAGTAACATTTCATCTAGATCTAGAGAAGGAATCAAGCTTATAGTGCTTTGTAAAAGTATGTAGAGAAGACCAAGTAGTAGCTTCTAGAATACTTTTAGAATCCAAACTTTTCCAAAAAGCCATAGATGAAGCTAAGGCTTTGGGAGAGTAGGCCTCGACCCTGTTTAGAATAGATTTGTTATTGTGAGTATGACAAAAGGCCTTCTGTTTTGATACAGGGTGTCCCTTCTTGTTATCTTCACAAGAAATGAACATTTGATCCAAAGATCTGAAATATTTACTTCTGTCAAGAAAGTACCCAAGTTGTTTGTGGTCATACAAGGTACAGAGCATCTTTTCTCCCTCATTTTTAGGTGTAGGAAAGAAAACTGGGAGATGGATAATTTGGCATAAATTAAACACAGATACCATTTTAAGCATAAAAGAAGGATGACATCTCAAAGAAACCCTGTCCTTGTGGAAAATGAGGTATGGTTGACCCACCATAATTGTAACTCAGATACCCCTCTTTCAAAGGTCAGTACAATCTATAAAATTGTTTTCCATGTTAAGAACCTCAAGTCAGTCAGATTAGCTAGTTCAAATGGAGCAAGTGTTAGTTTCTTAAGATTCCAAGGTGGGGCCACTGGTTTACTTGGAGGCCTCTATGCAAAACCCCTTTCAAGAACATTTTGACATGTGGCTGCCTTTTAAGAGACCAATAAATGAACCTTGACTGTGGAATAAGTAAAGCATAAGGTAGTAACTCTCACAAATATTGTAAAACCAGAGAATAACTAGCTCTGAATGCGTGGTTATGTTGTTGGCACTAACTAGAAGACCTTATCCATTTGCTAATGCATGATTTTCTAGTAGTAGCTTTCTTGCCTCCATTAGTACCACTGCATGTCCTCAGAAAACAGGTGCCTAAAAGGAATTCAGACCTTATCATCCAGGCAGTCCACTAAAGATGATTGATGTTGGGGTGTATCAAACAACCCTGTTCTTGTGTGAGTAGATGCATTTCTGTGAGGAACCTTGTGCTAATTGCCATGGCCAATTTCCAAAAGAGAGAGAACTACAGTTGCCTGGGCCAGAAGGGAGTCACTGCAATGATCCTGGGGGATTCCTTCTGCATCTTCACAAGTACCCTAGATTTATTTATTTATTTAATTTACATTTGTTAACCGGGTTAGTCCAACTGAGCTTTTGGCTCATTTTCAGTGGAGACTCGGGGAGAAAAGCTCTTCAGTGAGTTTAAAAATTTAACAACAAACAGTTAAAATATCATTTGCAATCATCTGAAAATTACATTAGGTTACAATGTCATATTGAAGGAATAATGCCTTCATAATTCTTGTTAGGTTATATACGGCATGTATACAAAAATAGCTTAGGGATAAAGTGGTTAAAACCAGTGAGACAGAGAGGTTAAAGTTTCTTATGATAGACAGGGGAGGAGAGGAAATTGTGGGAGCGTATAACTGAAAAGAATAGAAGGGATGGAGATAGTGGGAGAACAGTGAATAAAAACGTGAAGACTGGTGTGGGGGGAGTATTCAAAGCTTGGCAGATATTAGTGGAAAGGGTGAAAAGGCATATAAGAACATTCCTTTCCAAAGAAAAAGCATCTGTATTCAAGGCCTTCTTTCATGGAGTCCTGGAACAAAGATTTGCCAGTTGATTGTTCAGAGAGGAGGCAAAGACGTCTGCTTGAGTAACTCCCCACAGATGGATCATATCTTGGAAGAACCCCCCCCCCCCAATCTAGTTTCTATTCATGAGACTCTGCCCTGGTCCTGTTCAGCTTGTCTACCACAAAATTTTGAGTTGATGGAATGTAGGATGCCTGTAGAATGAGATTATACTATGAAACTATATCCCTAACATAGCTGGTCTGCAAAGGGAGTGAAACCTAGCCCCCCCCTTATTTGTTGATATACCATATTACACTTGTAATGTTTGTAACCACTTGAAGAGGTCCTGGGGACCAAAGATGGGTCAGAGAACTGAGTACCTTAATCAGGACATGCATCTCCTTCATATTTATGTTTGCATCTGTCCTTGGTATCCCACAGTTTATCCCACCTGAAACTGCTCCACAAGCAAAGTACGAAGCATCTGTGGTAACTGACAGCTTTGGAGCAGGGAGGGAGAAGGGAAGACACTGCTTTAAGGATATCTGTTGTCTCCACCAAGTGACTTCCCTTCAGACAAACCCCAGTACTGGGATCTGAAAAGATAAATGGTGTTGCTGTTTGGCTAAAAAGATTTCAGATACCACTGTATCTGTCTCATGTGAAGTCTTGCCAGGGGAATCATGAGACTCATAGATGCCATGAGACCCAGCATTATGAGGTATTCCCTTGCAGTGACCAAAGTCTGAGTGGAAAACCTTAGAAAAAGGTCTAAATAAAGATGCATTTTTTTTCTATGGAAGAAAAGGCCTTTGAATCAAGGTGTCTAGCTGATATCCCAGGAGCACAATCATGTGAAGGAGTCAAGCCAGACTTTTGAATGTTCTCTTGGAATCCCAGCTTGTGTAGGAGATCTCTCACCCAACAGACATATTGCTGACAGCTTGAAAAAGACCCTGCAAAGATAAGCAAGTCATATAAGTATGGAAAAATGTGGATACCCTGTAGCCTGCAATGAGGTATAACTGGGGCTAGAAACTATGTGAACACTCTTGGTGTAGTGGATAGTCCAAAGGGTAAGGCAAAGAACTAATAATGTAACCCTGACACACAAAGCCTTATGAAATGCCTTAAGTCTGACTCAATAGGAATGTGATGACAAGCATCTTTTAAGTCTAGAGTCACCTGGAAACTTGACAAAGAAAGAAGAGGCAGCCTGTTTGAAGTGACATCATTTTGAATTTGGGGACAATTACAAACAGGTTTAGGAAAGAAAGATCTAAAACTGGTTTCCAAACATTTTCTTTCTTTATGACTAGGAACATCCTTGAATAAAACCCCTTCTCCACCTGGGAAACAAAAGACGTTGATCTGCAGGATGAAGAATGACCCCCTGGAAAGGAGGAATTTCCTCCCAATGCCATCTGTAATCTTGATGAATGATTTTCAGAACCCAATTGTCTGAACCAATCTGTTGCCAAAGAGAAAAATGGAGATTCAGAATTTCTGGAAGAGAAACAGTTCCAGGGTGTGAAAGGGGGGAGTCACAAGATCTCTTGAATAGTCATTCAGATTTGTTGGAGTACCCTTGTTTTGGGGAAGTTTGAGACTTCTTTTTGGAAACGTCTTGCCACTTCTTAAACATCTACTTATTAAAATTCTTTTTATATTGTTTATTCTATGTTTTGCCAACTTTGAATGAGGAGAAAGAAAATCTCTTGAACAATTTGGAAAAGAAGGGCTGAAAAATCAGAGAAATTCCCAAGATAATCTTTGCACTTTCATCACACTTTTTGACCACCTCTGCAGCAGAAGGGGCAAACCCTAAATCTCTATCCAAGGGAGAATTTAAAATTTAATTTTTAATCATCTAGCAGGTTCTTAGAATGCAGACAAGCAAACCACCTTAAAACAGTCCCAGTGGCTATAGCCCTGGAAGAAGTCTCAACAGAGTCATACACATGCTTCAAACAATGAGTAGTGAACTGTGCAACAGAAGAAACCAGTTTATTTAAGGCAGATTTTCCTTCACAAGAAGAGACTGTAGATAATACATTCCTCATACTTTAACATATGAGCCTGACAAATTAAAATTCAAAGCTGCAGAAGTGCACAGTTTTCCTATACCTATCAATAATGTTCCTATCCTTATTAGGAAGAGATGGACTGGAATTAACTAAGTGCTCAGCAGCAGAGGAGTCATCTAAGGCTATAGCTGCTGGGTCCTGTTTGGGAATGATGTATAAAAATTTAAAAGACTGAGGAACTTTATACGTCATATCTGTCTTTATAAGGGCAGCTGGCTGACTATCAGTAAAATTACAGGTATAAGACACACATCTTCTAAATCAGGCAGAACAGGAAGAATGGGTGTAGGGTTTGAAAATCCTTCTGTAACAACTCAGTATTTTCTGAGGGACTGAGAAACCTCAGTGTGCTCCCACTAAAAACACTGGGACATTCTAGCTATAGTGTCAGAGAAAGAGAACCCCTCATAGGCAGAATCAGAAAGTGAGTTGTCCTCTGAGTCAGAATCAAAACTCTGAGGACAAAACCCTGAATCCATCCCTGCATCTTCCTGTTCATAGACAGAATCTTGAATCTCTCCAGAAAAGGAGGCATCCTCTTTCCTTTATGGGAAACTACTCTACAAGAAGGATCAATAGTCTGAATCAAACCCTGAGCTAGTCCCAGTAAACTACTCCTAACCAAAAAAAGTTAATTAGGAGTAGATACAAAGCTATGTCAAAACCAGAGCTGTTGGACATGCTCCACGTAAAGAAATCCCAACCCTCCGAGCTACATGGTCTAGGGACCTAAACTTGTAACCACAATAAACAGAACATGCTGGAGGGATAGATTCCTGTCTCAGAGACTTCACATACTCTGGAACAAACTACCTATCTATAACAAACAAAGCTCCCCATTAGCACTCTTCAAGAAAAATCTTGATGATTGGATGGGAGATATGAAATTCTCCCCGGGGATCACTTCTGTGTCTCTGCTTGACAGGGTCACAGGAAAATAATTTTCTTGGGTGGCAAAAGCCAGGGTACCATTTGGCTAGGGTTATATACACCCTAGGGCCAATAGTCTAGCACATACCTATGAACCTATGAACCTATACATGTTTGGTCTTCTCTTTATTTTTGATAGGAAAATGGGCCAACCATGTTATTAATGGCAGCTGCTGCTTCTCCAGGGATGGGCATAGCATTTTGACACAACAGGAAACCTTCCTTGTTGTTCTTCCCAAGACTGAAAAGAATGTCTCTCTCTTGCCCACTGAGTGGACCACAACAACCTGAGAGGACATAGCTAACCCCTGTTCTTAGTGGTTGTAGGTGCTCCCCCAGATAGTTCTGGGGTAAAAGATGGTACATCAAATGACCACAACAGATTCACCTACTTGTGGCTGTTTGCTTAACTCTACCATGGGATTGGCAATCTGCTCCATGGCCAAACTGAAAATCATAACTCTATCCTGGGGAAAACAGCAGGAAAACACTGAAGGGCTTCATGTTCTAAGTTGTTTATTAGTCAGCTCAGCTCGAGCTGCTGCACAGTATAGTGCCTAGAAGGTGCTCAGAAGCTTTAGAAGCTGGCTGGCTGTTATATCCTTGGCAGGATGTAACTCATATAGCTAATGGTACTGCGGCAGTGATCAATATGAAAAAGATCAAGTGAGGCCAGTTGTGTAAAACATCAGATGCTTCTTTTCATTATTGTTAGATGACTTGGAAGTTTTGTTCAAATCTTTCTCTTTTACAAAGGTTCCTCTCCATATTAAAATATGCATTTTTATTTATTACAAAAGGTTCATCTTGTATAAATGTAATTAAAGAATAACTATACAAATTAACTTTACTAGTTTGGTGAACACTGCCTATGTGAGGTGCTCAGTAACTATTTGCTTTGAAAATGATTCACCTGAAAGGGAGTTTGTTTAAAACAGTAGCTGGCTCTTAAATCTCGCTGTGTTTAGCATAATAGTACAAACCTCCTAATATGTTCAAGAAGTGCATTATAAACCTGTTGTAGCTCTTTTAATAGCACTCGTACTGCCATATAATGGAACATCAGTCTAGTAAACTCGGGAATCCCTTCCAGGAAATAAACTGCAACACTGATTGTGTTTTGGAAAGCTGTTGTATGTGTTATTCTGAGCTAAATTTGGTGGTGATATTGTTTCTTTTGTCTAAATCTGTTTACATATAATTTAGAGTACCCTCTCCTCAATGTAGTCAACCATATGCATGCATTTTTGCAGTATATCTCCTCCATATTAGTAACAGCATCATAATTAAGACTTTGTTTTCCCAATACATGGCAAATAAATTCAGTGTGCAGCTAGCTATGCTGGTTCCCCACCACATACTTTTGTTCACTGTTAGCATTCCTGTACCAGCACTCTAGTCCATAGCTCTGAAGAGTAAAACAGGCATTGCTGGCCTTACTGGGTACTAGAAGACAGTCAGTAGACAAGAGTGAGATGCTAAATAACCCTGCATCTCAGAAAAACCTTGAGTTAGAAAATGTAATGCTAACCAATTAAACTACCTCGCCAAGGCTGTTGAAACAACTGTTACTGTCTAAATAAGAGTCTTCTCTATCATTTGGCTTGGTTAGCTGTCACGACTCAAAATGCAGAATATGATAATATGTAGATACTTAAAAAGAACATAAAGCAACAATTTACAGGCTATTAGACTATGGGATTTATTGTGCAGTTACTAGATTCAGCATTATTGCTACAAAAGGGAACTTTCTAGCCATAAAGATATAACTGCTGTTTAAGATTTTGATGCCCAGGTAGTCAGGTTAATTTGGCTTTTAGGCTAAGGTGTAGTAATGGGCACAATTTAATTTGTAGGTTAATATACAGTGTACCAAGATTGCACACCATAGTACTAACAGTCATCTAATGTGTTTCATTGTAGCTTGTAGGCTGTAGGGCTTGGTACCCATTGGATGAACATGGCAATTTTGTTTACTTCAGTTTGCAGTTGATCGATGTTTGGTGAGATGGGCAGGGACAATTCCATGGCACACATTTCCCTACTGATGTCCTTGCTTCATGAACTAACAAGTCAGCTATTCTATAACAATTCAAATATCATGGCTGGTAGTTTAGGAATGAATTTGCCAAGCTGCATTTGAAAAGCTAAAAAAGTAGCTAACCATATATCCAGATATTCGTACTAATCAACAGTCCAACACTACCATCTGAAGTAGAAGCAGTATCCCAGGGGTGGTTTGTTTTCCTGAAGCTTTCAAATGTACCCAAAGGTAGTGCTTTAGTCTTAACAAAATTCTGTTGACACCTTCAGTTGCATGTGGTAAGTTGTGGTCCAGTCAAAACGCATTGTAACTACAACACTTCATCAGAGTACTTTGTCTCAACAGCGCAATTTCGTCCATACATTGAATGATATTTAAGTTGGGCTTGCAAATGGATATAGAATTCATCAGTTTAATAAATAAATAAAAAGGGAGCAACAAAATTTCACCCTGATGAAATGTTTTCATTAGAAGACATGTAGAAAGCATAGCTTTACTGAAGCTTACATGGCAGATGCAGTTAGTCAATAATCATGTTCTAAGTATGAAAGGCCCATACACAAGCAATTTATAAAGCTATCATGTGGCACACAGCTAAAAGTCTTGGTCATATCAGTAAGTAGTACAGTCAGCACTGTTCCATATGCAGAGCATTATCTAAATCACATGTTCCTGCCAAGCATTCTGAGATCTGTGTCACTTATAAGGAGTTTCTGCTCTTCATCATCAGCCTTGCTTAGCCTCACAGTCCAAGGGATGGTGGTTTTATACAAGTCATTAGGAAGGCCATGTTTTGTCCTTATAGCTCTTAAAACATTACATCCCCCTCCCCCCAGGTATTAATAGGTACGTAGTTATCAGAGACTGTACTTAAGCTTTAACTCATCAAATCAACATATTGTAACCATTCTGCCTTTTATTCTGCATACCTGTCTCTACTTTATTCAGTTCATTTAATGAATAGTTGTGGTTGTGTTTTGATTGTTATGTTTTAACGTTATTTTAAATGTAATTTGATTAAGTAGATCAACTGTAATTGGTTCTTGTATAATACATGATGGGAGCTTCTTTGTTGTGGGTCCTTGAATGCAGTTGACTATCAGCTTGCCTGGTGGCTACCTCTCTGTCTAGTATTCCCACATATGGGTTGCTTTAAGAAGCCATAGAAGACGGAGGCAGAAGTAAGCCTCATCACCTAGTACTAGCCCCCAAATGAGATGGCAGAGTCAGGAAGAGGACTGGGATCAGCTTCCTCTCTGAACTGACTTATTCTCCCTCAACAACTGGTGCCATTTCCAAATAGCATTTTTGTCCTTCTGTAGGGAATTTTCTCTGCCTCCTGATTGCTGTTCTCAAATTCCCACCGAGCACACCTGACTAACCCTGCTTAACTGGATCTCCCACCTATTTGCAGCTTCCTCGTGGCAAGAAAGTCATATGGAACAAAGGATCATTTGTTGTTAAATAAAGTCATAGTGGCAAAATGTAAAAAGGGAGAGAATCTAAGTATGGCATGGATTGACTACAAAAAAGCATTTGATATTATCCCATATTCACGGATAAAAGACTGCTTAAAAATGTATAAGATACATCCCACACTGATCGACTACATTACAGTGACCATGAAACAGTGACAGACCACTTTGCAATTAAGCTGTGATAATGGACAAATTGTTATCCCAGGGATAAAACTTCAAAGGGGAATATTCCAGGGTGACTCTCTGTCACCGTTACTATTCTGCCTTGCCCTTAATCTGTTTACTCAACAGTTTAGGCCATGGCTATAATCTGGCTCCTAGAAAACAACAAAGTGTAAAGACTTCTCACCTTCTCTTTGTCGATGATTTAAAACTGTATAGCTCACCAGATGAGGAACTGAAAGCACAACTGCAAGTTGTCAAAACTTTTTCAGATGATATAAGAATGTCATTTGGTCTTGATAAACAGGCACAAGCAACCTTTAAAGCAGGAAAACTGCAACGCCAGGAAAACATCAGTTTGGGACAAGAATGTGATATAAAAGAACTTGAGCAAGAAGAAGTGTAGAAATATTTGGGAATTGATGAAGAATCAACAATAAAACATGAACAAATGCAAATAAAACTTAGTAAGGAATACTTCAGAAGACTTAAATGAATCCTGAAAACAGCACTGACATCTAGGAACAAAATCCAGGCTATAGACCAATTTGCTCTTCCTCTCCTAACTTCTAGTTTTGGAGTGATTGACTGGCCCCAAAATGTGTTGGATAGATTAGACAGGAAAACAAGAAGGATGCTTCATGCTCACCAAATGATTTATAAAAATCAGTGCATACCAAGATTATATATTACCTGTTCCAAAGGAGGGATGGGCCTCTTTGAAATTGATTATATGTGCAGATCTGCAGTTGTGGGACTCCACACATATCTGCTGACCTCACAAGACCCAAACGTAGTGAAAGTTTTGAAATATGAGGAGAATAAATCTAAGATGACTTCTCTGCTTAATCTAACAGAATCTTATTGGCGTCAAGCAGGAATGGAAATCAAACTAGAAGTAGATAAAAATCAGGCAGCAACTGAATGTGCCAAAAAACAAAAGAAAGAATATAAGGTGAAGGATCAGATGAGAAGGCAAGAAATGCGGAAAAAGTATAAATGTAGTTGCAAGATTAGAAAACTTCTGAAAGAACCTCATGTTGATCAGGAATGAACACAGGAATGGTTAAGGAGAGGTAAATTCAAACAAAGAGATGAAAGGTTAATATTGGTGGCACAACATATGTTAAAACAACAATTACCATATAAAGTGGCAGTGCACTAAACACTGAAATTGTGATAAGGGACTTAGGAACACAGGTGGACAGTGGTATCACCTTCAATAACCAAATCGCCACAACAATCAGGAAATCCTTCTATGTGGCACACCTCATCACTAAGGGCTTTTCATCCAGAAAAAAGGAGGTCATTGTCTCACTGTACTCATCCCTCATTAGACCCATTATAGAGTACAACGCCCTATTTGGTATGTACCTCACAAGACATCTGCATCAACTGGAAAGGCCACAGAAATACCTCACTAAAAGAATCACAAGCCTAAAGCAGATGCCCTATGCTGACCATTTAAAAAAACTCCAGCTATACTCTGTCAGAGGCGATCTCTGCTTAACATATAAGGCCATGTCAAACCCAGAGCTGTTGGACATGCTACACTTAAAGAAATCCCAATCCCTCAGAGCCACATGCTCCAGGGATCTAAACCTGGTCATCACAATGAACAAAACATGCTGGAAGGATAGGTTCCTGACCCAGAGACTCCCCATACTTTGGAATAAACTGCCCATACATGTCAAGCTGAGTGCCTCTTTGGGCCTCTTCAGAAGGAACTTGATGATTGGATGGGAGACTGGAAATTCACCCCAGGGATCATGTCAGTCACCCTGCTAGACAGGGGACAAGGGAAGTAAATATTCTGGAAGAAATAGCCAGGGAATTGTTATGGCTAGGCTTGTATAGGCCCTAGGGCGAACCAAAGATAGTGGGCTGCATACACATTGGTTTATAAAGTCCATTGAACATGTGAGAGAAACAGGCAAATGTAGATTTTGTAAAACCAAATTGGAAACAGTTGCACACCTCGTTGCAACATACTAATGGCAGAAGGACTGTATAATGAAAGGCATAATAATGTGGCGAGACTGTTGCACTGGAGATTGTGCAAACATTATGGTATTAAAGTGGCCAAAAAACACTGGAAACGTGAACCACAAAGCATCATAGAAAATGAAGAAGTCTACAACTCATGAGATCATCCATTACCAATAGTTCAAAAGGTAGATGCTAGAAAACCGGATACAGTGATCCAAGAAAAGAAGACAAGAGTAGCATTGATCATTGAAATTTCCACACCCAGTGACTACAGTGTCTTGCATACAGAGAGACACTAATTCATAAAATGTCAGGATCTATAGGCAGAAACGAGAGCAGTATGGAAGAAAGATATCCAAACAGTTCTAATAGTAGTAGGAGTAACGGGTCTTATAAAAAAAGAATTTACAATCATATTTAGATATGTTACCAATACATGTCACTCCATACAAATTGCAGAAGGAGTAATTACTGGGCATACTGTGGGTGCTGCAAAGAGCACTACTGGCTGACATCAATGATTGAAACAATACTAATTTCATGAACTTTAATCATACTTTGACTTAGGAATGGGGTCCATTTCTGTCATGGTATTAAAAACCCAAAAGACTTGGAGAAATTAAAAAAGCAAGAAATACAAGACTTCCAAGTCTCACCTGCAGGGAAACTATTAGTTTCAGTAATCTTCCAGGTGTACTAGGCAAGTTTATGTGTAGTGAAACACTTTAGTGCCTATTTGACTAGTGGCACGCTCACTAACTCAAATATTGTTGCACTCCTCTCCCCCTTCCTCTTCTCTCTTTTTAGCAACTGTTAACACCAAGAGCTGTACAGCTGTACAGAACTAACAAGCAGCAAGTGTTAGGTTACTATTACCTGCATAATTTTCTTACCTCAGGGAACTGCCTACGCTTAACTGTTCCACTGCCTTGTGGCACACATTGTTAACTGATTGTTTCTACTGTGATCTGGTAAGCTGCCTCAAAGTTTCTGCTCGCTCTGTTTGCCCTCGCTTCACTCTGGCTCACTCCACCCACCCCCACATTAATTACCTTTGTAACTAACCATCTTAACCCCACCCTCCCTGATCCCTAACTTCATGTACTCCCCAACCATTCACAACCTGCCCCACTTAAAATAACCCCTCCCACCTCTCAACTCCCTACACCTTATTCCTCCCACCCTTGCTCACTGCTCTGATCTCCCCTCCTCTAGCTGACTATTACCATACACCTTCCCTCTACCCCCTTTTGTATTCTCATCATCCTCCAATATGTTCCTCCCTCTCTTCTTACCCTTCATTCTTCTTCTCCTAAGCAACCTTGTTTTCTACCACATTCAGCTAAACCTACTCCCCCCTTCTCCCACCTCCTCACATAACACAATTGACACCAACAGCCACTACAGCTCTCCCTTTTCTCCCTCACTATTTTCATGTCCCAAATTCAATCTCCCCAAAATCAAACTGTCTCCAAAATGTCCCTCATTCCACAGAATTAAACAGAAATTTCACTCACCCTACCCCTATACATCACTTCTCTTCCTCCCACAAAGCATCCTTCAACTCTTAGGTGACATTCACCCAAACCCTGGCCGACACTCCTAGTCTCAAACATGTCGCTTTCTATTCAATCAACATCCATAGCATTCTTAACAAGATAACTGAATTCCACACCTGGGTAGCCCATTACTCTCCCAACATATTTAGTTTCTCTCTGAAGCATGGCTCAAACCACATAATGTAGACAAAGAATTCCCACCCCACCCCTAGTTACAACATTCTACACCTGGGCAGAACCCACATAAAAGGTGGAGACATGGCCATTATGTACTCTCCCCTCCTATGCATATCTCCCCCAATTAACCCTCCCCCCTCCTTTCACCCAGCTGAACTCATTATTGCCAGCTGCAAACTCAACAATCATAAATCTCTAACCATAGCCGCCATCTATATTCCCCCTGGAGAGAACATACCTCTATTAGAACAAATCCTACAGAGGATGTCTGACAATATACATAATGAAACAATAATACTAGGTGATGTTAACATCAATTGGCTCACTCTCATCTCTAACTCTACCACCACTAGCATAAACATATACAGATATACCCAAATTATCTTTTCACTCACTTTTCTTCATAAACCCACAAATACCTGCTCTATCTTGGACTGGATACTTGTCTCTCAGTCTGACCTCTATCACAACCCTGAATCCCTACCAGACTCAGTCAGTGACCACTCTGCTATATGTGTCCCAAAGATTCTAGATTCAAGATGGGGGTGGCCTCCACCTTTCTAGACCTCATAAATTTAAAGAGTGCCGAATGCTAACCAACTTCAACCCGGACACATTCAATAATTCTGTCTCTGCTGCTGACTGGTCTTTCCTCTCTTCCCTACCTCTAGATGAGGCTGTCCTTCAATTCAACTCCAACTTTCTAAACATTCTGAACTCCCTTGCCCCTCCCAGAACTGTCAGTCAAATCACTGTGTTTCCCTTGGCTCTCCAACTCTACTTGGTCTCTCATCCATAACAGAGATTATGCCTGGAAACTCTGGATTAAGACCAAATCTCCCACACACTGCCAACAATATACAGAACTCTGAAATTTAACCAAAAAACACAAACTCTGACAAACAACTACTACCTCTCACCCCAAGATACTGAACCCAGGAACCCTAAAACATTTTGGAATGCCATCAACAAAATTCTCCACCCAGGAAATCCTTCAACTCCCATCCCCTTCCTCAATAACACACCCCTTGAAACTGCTTCAATTTTCAATTCATACTTCATAGATACCATCAGCAAACTTATGCAAACTGTCCACCCAACCAGCCCCAAACCCCCCACTGCCCCCTCAAGTGCAAAAAAGTTCTTTCTCGCTAAAACCCATTCCAACCAGCTACATCAAAAAACTTCTTATCAAATTTAAAGCAGGTTCCCCTTCAGCTGACAACCTGCCACCTCCCTTCTTAAAAGCTGCTGCTGATTCCATAGCATATCCTGTCTCCATCCTCATAAACCACTCAATTAGTGAATCCACTGTTCCTGCCCTCTGGAAAAAGTTCCACACTATGCCAATCCACAAAGGTGGAAATTCTGTTGAGCTCTTTAATTATTGGCCTATTGCCATACTCTCTCCCCTCTCCAAAATTCTTGAGCACTGTGTTTATAAACAAATCTCAGCTTATCTTACTCTTGACAACTTAATTATTCCTACAAAACATAGCTTATGGCCCCACCACAGCACCACTTCTGTGCATATCACCTTTATTAACTCCATCTCCCTAGCTAGAGACAATGATAAACTAGTGTCCTGCATCTTTTTAGATCTCTCCAAAGCTTTTGTCTCTCACCTCATCCTCCTTTCCAAACTCTCTCAACTCACCCTCTCCTCAGCAACTATCTACTGGTTCAATAGCTACCTCACAAACAGACTGCAATCTGTAAAATGGGTCTTTGCTCTTTCTCCTTTTCTCCCCATTAAAATGGGTGCCCCTGAAGACACTATTTTAGGCCCCCCTCCTTTTTAACATTTTTACCAACTTCACATATCCTGTCCTCAGTCTTCCCTCATACAGTACACAGATGACTCCACCATCATTTCTATCGCTGACATTTCCACTGACCTACTAACCCTGACACAAACATCTTTCAACCTCACTGACACATGGCTTACTAACAACCAGCTCATACTAAACCCTAAAAATACAAAACTTCTTCTCTTCCTACCAAAATCCCTTTACCATCTTAAGTCCTTATTCACCATCCCTTCCCTCAACAACACTACGATCATAGCTGAATCACACACTAAACTACTTGGAGTAATAACGGACGATGAACTAAAATTGACCTTCATATACTTAACTGCATCTTGAAAACCCACCAAAAGCTTGGTTTGCTCTATAGAAAGAAAAGATTCCTCACACCCAACTCCAGGATCTCCCTAGCCCAAGTGTACCTTCTCCCCAACCTCTTTTACAGCTCTCAAATTTTAACCAACCTACAGTCTTCACTACTTTCCAAACTTGAAACCACCTACAACAAAGTTGTTAGATTTGCAACCAGTCTGCCCTGAAGATCACACCACTGTCACACTCTCCAGACACTCAGCTGGGTAGAGTTTTCCTAACCAACTCTTATTTACCTGACTTCTCATTATCCATACTATTTTGAATAAGCCCTCCTCTTGCCCTAGTGTTTCCTCACTTGTCTCCCCCTGTAAGCCCCGTCAATCCCTCAGAAGCTCTAATTGATGTCTCTTACAAATTGACAAACCTAAAACATCTATTGGACAGAAGCTCTACAGCTTCTTCCCTGCTCTTGCATGGAAGAAGCTCCCCATGAATCTTAGAAACATTTCCTACATCAGAAAAGTCAAGAAAACTGTCAAAAGGTATCTTAATAGCACATGAATTTGGCTTTGTAGTCATCCCACATAAAGCCACCCCTTTCTCTATCACTATTCTCTCTATTCCTCCCGTACCTACTACCATAACTCGCGTAACTGCTCTGTATTGTACAGTTAGCCTCTGAAGATAACCTAATGTGTTATGTAAATTCATTTAAATGTTTTATTGTATATTTCTTTGCAGTGTTCTTTTTCTTCAGTGTTGTAATCCCTCTTACTATATTGTACTGTGGAGCTTTATTATCTTCAATTTGTACGTTTTCTTGCTAACTTGTACTGTGGAGCTTTTCTACCCAGGCCTCCACTGAAAAGGGCTTTTGCTCAGATGGACTATCCTGGTTAACAAATGTCAAATAAATAAATGTATGTAAGAGAGAAGAAGAGAGAAGCTGGTAATCTGCAGCATCATCCTCCTTTCGCTCCTGTGACCTTTATTCTGTGTATCTATTTCCCCATACTGTGCTGATGCCACATGCATGTTATTAGGCATGGTGGACTTTTAGGTGTGGGTTGCAAATGTGCCCACCTGGGGCACAGAGCAGCCATGTGACCTCTGCCCTCCCATATACTATGAATGCTTAGCACCAGTCTTCATCTGGGCTCACTGAGGGATTCTATCAGCACACTCTCCTGTTTTACCCGACCTGTGTCACAAAGTGTGTCAGCTGCTAACTGAACTTGGTCCACCTGGGATGTAGTCAGTAGTTCAAGCTCTATGTATTCAATAACTGCACCTTGAATGAGTCTGGTGAAATTTCATATTTATTTTAGCTGAAACAAAAGCACTTAACGTTTCCATTAACATTTCTTGAGATTCATCAAAATGGGTGAACGTTGTTATTCATTACATTTTAAATTGTATTGCAAGGGGATGTGCTTTGATAGCACTATGATATTTTTAAGGCAATGCCACCATTAATATGTGAGGCTATGATATTCCAGGGCAGAACGGTTTGAAGTAGTTTTTTCCAGGAGTGGGAGAATGTAGCTTGCCCTATAAGAACTTTAGCAGAACAGGGGCAAAACATTTAAGAAAATATAATTTAATTATTGGTTTCCAGAATGTTAAAACTTATGTAAGCTGTGACGACCATGCCCTGGCCCAGCAATCAAGGCGCCTCAATCCTCACCACTAACACCAGGGAGGTTGACTTCTAGAAGAGAGAATGATTAATACACAATGTAAAGTACAAGTTCCCTTAAGTGCATACAGAGATCACAGTCCGTCTGGGGCTGGCTGCTCCCTTGCTCACCAGGTCCCCAGTAAGACTCCCCACTGGCACAGCTATACGGTCCAGGTCTCAGCCTAACTGGGCAAGCTAAAACCTCCAGTACCCTCTCTGTCCAACCAGTGCTTCATGTCCCTGCCCAAGTAGATGATACAACACACACACACACTTTGAGATAAGTATTTATATAACTTCACAGACACTCCTGGGAAAGGTTGACGCAGATTCTCCAACTGTGCCCCTTTACCCAGACTATATGGTAGTAATTACTGCCACCACCCAGTTAATAATATCAGCTACTAAAAGGCCCTTAAAAGGGTGTCCAATTATTACTGTGCAATAATAATATCCAATAGTAATGTGACTATACAGTCTAAGGCTTATTGGAAGGGCTTAGACAGTAAACCCTATAAATATATAATGTACTCTAAAGCATACTTCATCTCTACACAAACCAGCCACAGGTAGAAGGTTTTAAAAATATTTAATAATAAATAATTAAAACACAAGACAAACCTACTACACCACAGAGATATCTAAGAGTTCAGAGATCACAGAGAAACTTAAAATAATACAGGTCTGGTTTCAAAGAAAAATACCTAATTAATCTTTATTAGCTTTAACTATTCCTGCAAGATATCACAGTGCTAAAAACTTACACGTGAGCATAAGCAGAGTGCTGATAAGTTAGATATCCAGGTCTCTTGTGTGAAATAGTATTTAAACATTACTAACAAATATGTCTCTAAGGCCCTCCCAAAATTACATCATTTTTGACACTTAGGTTTTCCCAGTATTCATATGGCATCATCTTAACACCTGGTCTGAGTTCTCAGGCCACAAACTGCATTATTTAGCAATCTAACACCTGCACAGAAATTTGCAACAATAGAAGACATTTCACATGTATGTACTAACAGAAACTAAAGCCATAAAGCACCTTCCACATCTACATTCTAGTCATAAACTTTAGCCTTAAAACAATGGGCATGAAATCTGCATCCAGCCGCCCTCGGGCCAAATTCTAACATGAAAGTATACAACATGCTTCACTGGGCCAGTAGAGTGCAATGTTGTCACATATTTTGCAGTTCCACATTTCACAGTGTTTTCTTACATTTAAAAACACAAGCCTGTATTTTACATTTATTTATAAAGTTGATAGAATTATATATTAAATTCTATTTGACTAGGCTGGCAGCCTTTGCCCATCTCTCCCCAGTCGTCACATATGCCTTCAGCTGTAAGTGGGAGGGGAATAAAATATCCCATGTATTGTAGTAAAATGTCACATGCTTTAATAGTTTAATACATTTTGTAAAACTTTCATCTACTACAGGCTTGTCCTGATCTGTCATTTCTTTGAGCAGGCTGTTTACCTCTTATAGATTAATGGTATGGAAGTAATCTCTGGTATGAGCAATTCCAAAGAAAAATAAGGGTACTGAGACAGAAAATGGTCAGTGAAGACATCATTCTGCAGTTCAGTGGAGGAACTGAGTGAACCATGAATCTCAAAGGTTATAGTTTTTCCATTCCCTGCTATGAAATATTCCTTCCAGGTGCTTTGTGGGTTCAGGAAGAGAGTAGAATGAGTCCCTGTGAAGGTGTTGGCTTCTTTATTTCTCTTAGTCAGTTCAGTGGCACATAGAGCTAATCTTGAATGTTTTCTAGGCCCTATTCCAGACTCAGTAAGCTCAATGCATATTAACATTCAACCAGGGTGCCCTAGGAAAACAAGCTCTCTCTCTCTCTCTCTCTTTCTCATAGTGAAGGAAGGGAAATATTTTTTTTTCTTTCAATATAGTCAATACTGACAAGTTGAAGCAATGATACACTATGGTCTTCTTATGAAAGTAAAGAGTTTCATTTTGTTTTTCCCAACTCTGGTTGGTTTTGATAGCCAGGAATAAAAAAGTAAGAGATAAGAATAATACTGAGACAGTTTGTAGAGTGGAGGGGGGGGGGGGGTTCCACATGAGACATACTGACTCAGTCATGTAGTGAAGGCCTCCTTGAGATATTGCTTGACCTTGTTGTCTTAAGTGGACTCTAGCAGATAGGTCTTTAAGATCAATTTTAGTACCTTAAGGCCAGTATAAACTGAACTCTCCTAGTGAAAAGATGGTGACTTTATATGTGACTGGTTCATGTTGGAAATGGGGGTTATGATTTCTAATGTGGCCGGTTGGGAGGGCGTCATAAACTAATATAATAATCAGAGCTGTAATGCAACTTTGGCATGGCTGGTTGGTTAATCCAATAAATGGGCCTCATTTAAGATTATAAAATGGCTAGAGTTATCATGTTTCTGTTTGTTATACCTTCTCAGTACACATTGACCAACATGGACTTGTGGTCAATAGACAGATCACTTATTGCTTAATGTGTGTACAACTCCTTAGGCTTGCAGCATAGGTGAAGGGTGTGCATATGAGTTTCCTGTTCTTTGAAACCAAGAAAGCTTGTGATAGTGTTCATTGGCACTAAATGTTTAAATTATAAGTTGTTATTGGTGCTCTACTTTATGTTACAATGGAAGACATTATATGGAGGTAATTCATTTTTGTGAACTGCCACAGAGATTACTACCAAATTGGTAGAAATAACCAAGAATATCCACTTTTGCGACTGTTTCTTACAGAACAAATGAGCCATTGATGACAGAAACTCGTGGGCAGACAAGAAGCTTTACTGGAAAAGCTCACTCACTCTGTCATAGACTACTGTGAGGGAAAGGTGAATTAGTTTGTCATTGTATTGCTTTCTTGTATGTCGTGTTGCATTATTGCCACCTTCTGTTTTGTATGTTGTAGCACATTTTTATTATACTTTGTTTTAATTGCATTCTGTTTTCTTCTGCATATTTAAACTAGGAAATAAACCGGAAGTGTGTCTCCTGTGAGTAGGGTTGCCAGCTGTCCCTATTTGAGCGGGACTGTCCCAGGATCAACAGCCCGATCCCAAGTCCCACACTAATGGTTAAAATCCCAGAGAAACAGCCTCCACTTTGTTTTTTTATTAGCCTGTATGCCTGTATACAAGCCAATCAAAAAATAGCAAAATGGAGCTATTTCTGTTTAATGCGGAACTGCCTGATGTTCCACTTTGAACAGAAGAGGGTTTTTGATTGGCATGTATACTGGCATATGCTCCAATCAAAAATTGCCAAACACAGAGCTACTTGTGTATTAAAGACCTTTTTTTATTTTTGCTCTTCACTAGGAATGAAGGACCTTTTTTTTTTTTTGGTCCCTACCTGTCCCGTAACAAATCTGGCATCCCTGCCTGTGAGCCAAATTGGTGGTGGTGTGTTCTTAAAATTTTTGTATTTCTAGTTGCCCACCCATTATGTTAATTTGACCACACAATTCCTTTCCTTTCGTCTTTCAATGGTTATTGTCACTAAACAGAAACTTAACAGTTTGTGAAGTCACTCCTCCTTATGCTATTTAAATTTATTTGCTGACCCACCATATTCCATAGAGCTAGAATACTGAGTGTCCACCCACATCCAATCCATCTTGCTGTTTAAAAACTGGTAGCTTTCCCCGTAGACTGCTAAAGCTCAGGTTACCCCCTCTTTTATATCTTCCTAACTGCTTAGTGCACACTGCAGTTCATAGGATATTAACCCATTTTTTTTTCATTGTAGCTTTAAAATCTGCAACATGTGGTCAAATACCACTAATCACTGGAGAGCCTACATTCTACTTCTCAGCAGATATCTTGGGATTAGAGCTTTGATTTTGCTCTTGGTGTGAGAAGCATGCACTGGGAAATTATTTCATGGAGACTATAGATCCAAAGAAGTCCTGATAACTGCTTCTAAGGAGCCAGCTTGGAATTTGTGCTACTCTTTTCTTCACAGTGAGAGAAGGAGTAGAGAGTCATTGATTTCTGACTATTTCAGACTGGGTAGGTAGTGTCTGTTGTGGGATATTTCTAATTAGTCTGGTTGCCATTCGAGGCATCTGCCAGAAAAAGGCTTCAACTAACCTACAGATGCCTGCATCATCTTGAATATGACTGATGATCACCAAATAGCCTGTGGCCGGCTTCTCATCTTTGAAAATCTCAATGGCCAAGAATACTGCATCAGTGGGCCCAGAAAATACCCCAGGTTGCCTTCTAAATAGCATTAAACATGACCTATCAAGCCCTCTGGAATCACTGTTTAACTATAGCCTTCAAACAGGCTTTGTGCCTCACCATTGGAGAATGACAAGTGTCATCCCTTGCCCCGTCTATAGATCTTCAAAACAAATGACCCATACGTCTCTCCAGACTTATATGCAAAGCCATGGGAACAGTTATCATGGACAAAATTAATGACATAATAAACCTCCAGACACTGGACCCAACCTAGTTTGGTTTTGTCAAGGGCAGACTACCAAACATGGTTAACTTTGAGAAGGTCACCAAAGCAATAGAAAAGGGTAAAATGATTCACACTGCCTACCTTGGCCAAGACAAGGCATTTGTCACAATACCCCACTCAGTCATTGTTGACAAACTCAAGAGATTAGCTATGAACCCTTATGTCACCTGGTGGGTAGCCAGCTAGCTCACAGACAGGATGCAGGAAGTTAGAATTGGAGAACATGCCTCTACAAAGAGGCCAGTCACCAGAGAAGCACCTCAAGGATCAGTTCTGGTACTGCTTCTTTTTGGCATTTATTTCTCTGTAGTCAAAGCCAGGATCAAGGGCTACTGGCTGAACAAATTTGCAGAAGATTGCAAATTAGAACAGTCATAGTATTACCCATCAACACTAATGTTTTCTAAGAAGGGCTGACACAGACAAATAACTGGTTCAGAGCCATGGACTAAATCTATATGCCAGGAAATACATAATAGTATCCTTTGGGAAGTTGGCCATCCCTGGTAATTGCAATATTGACAACACATCTCTAAGAGCTGACTCATTATTCAGGGATTTGGGTACACATATGGACACTAATCTAGCCTTTGACTATCACATATCTATGGAAGTAAGGAAATGATTTTATCTTACACAACTTATAAACAGAGATATGGCCTCAATGTCCAAGGAGTTCATTGTTCCACTGTATTCGGCATTCTTCAGACTTATAGTTGAGTACAACAGCCCCTTTGGTATGTACCTTACTAGGCAGAATTACCCATTCTGAAGACTTAAACCTTGCCTGTGATGTAAATAGGACCTGCTGGAAAGAAAGGTATTTATTTATTTTATTTATTTGTTTTATTTTATTTGCAGTTGGTTAACCAGGATAGTCCATTGGGCAAAAGAACCCTTTTTCAATGGAGTCCTGGGGAGAAAAGCTCCAGTACAGATTACACAAAGATTACAGAGATTTACATTTCAAACAATTTCTGATTACAAGGCATAACAAAATACTGAGGTTACAATCAAAAATACTAAAAAACAAAATTAAAATTTTTTTTTTGAGAGCATTGTTCAAGTAGGATTAGGAAGTGAGTAGATAGATGCAGAAGAGACTACCCCTTCTCTAGAAAAGGCTTCTCATCCTTGTGAAGCAGAGTTCATCCTTAACCCATTTCAAGTGTAACTTGGACAACTGGATTGGAAACTGCAAAGTTGCCCCTGGTTTGGTATATGTGTCTGTAATGGATAAAGGCAGTCTATAAGTTGTTCATTTCCCAGGCCCCTGCTTGTAAATATTTCATCTCCCAAGCTCCTACTTACACTACCAAGGGCAGAAGACAGTATAGCTAGTGTAGGGTGAAGGGGGCAACTTCCAGGGGGCAATGTGCTAGGTGGTGCGATTGGCCATCCAAGACCAATCCTGTAAACTCTTTGGTGCTTATCAGCTTTTAAAAGTTGGTATCGCATTTGTGGTCAAACCTGAGTGCTATAGCACTCCCTTTGTGGTCTAAACTGCAAAAATGATTTGCTATATTTGTAGCAAGCAGTTTGCTATAGTTTAAAACAAAAAATATCTGTTTGTTTTTTTGTACTCAAATCTGAGCACTGCAGTACTCAGTGCAGGGTATATACCGAGCAACTGCTGTCTACATTTGTAGTAAGCAGTTTGCTACAGTTTAAAAGAAAAAGTCATTACTTCCTTTTCTTTCTTTTTTTTCCTCAACTAAAATCTGATGATATGAGGAAGAAAGGAAGGAAGGTCAGGGTCAGGGCTCAGAAACTAGACCTGATTGGCTCCTACATTTCAGGAGACCCCAGGTACCTGATCACAAACTTCTCGTTCCTCTTTTTGGGGAGGAGAGTGCCACTATGGAGTCAGACACTGTAGGACATTTTTGGTACAAACATCAGATTTTACAGGCCGACACATACCCACGGTCAGTACAAAGGATATAACTTAACTTTTTTGTCTAAATAAAAGCTTATTCTTGTAGCATTTTAGTAGCTTATTCTGTTTATTCTGTTTCTTATAACGATCCGCGGTGGTACAGTGGTAGCTTTGTTGCCTCCCACCAACAGGTTCTCCTGTTTGATTCTTGGCTGGAGTGCCTTTTGTGTGTAGTCTGCATGTCCTCCCCGCAGTCGAGTGGCCTCCGAAAGACATGCGTGAATGGGCGTGCCTTAGCTGAAGGTTGGGCGTCGGGCTGGCAACTGGGCACCATAAAAATTGACTGCCAATCATTAGCGGACCGGAGTTCCGCTGTTGCGACCCCTAACTGGGAAAAAGCCGAAAAGACAACCAACAACATTCTGTTTCTTATAACATTTAGGTATTTTAGATACAGAATAACTGTTTTATGCAACTATTACATAAAATATAGGAAATAATTTTGTCCTAAAATCTCAGGACATTTGCCATTTTTACAATTTTTTGCCAGGACACAACTGCCCAAAGAGGGACTGTCCCTCGCAAAGTGGGACAGGTGGTAACCCTAGCCAGCTATTCTTCTGACCATGACTGCTAGAACTTGTCAGAGATTTGGGATGCATGGCTAGGATTAAAAAGACCCCAGTGGTCATTACCTAGTACACACCTTTGCACCTATGACAGCACCTGGAAAATTACAATAGGATACAATCAACATAAGGTACCTCGTTTAGTCAATACAAATATCTTACTCTGACTGCAACAGAGAATTGGACTGATTCTTCTCCCAGAATAAGTTCCAATACCAGGATAATGGCAGAGTATTAGCCATTAACATGCTGCCTTGTTACATTTTACTAAAAAAGGTGCGTTAACATGGAATTTTTGCCCGGTTTTGTTTACTTATTACTTAGATAAAGATGTGTCAGTAACCCTTTGTCAACATAATGACTTCATGGTTTTATCCTAATTAATCCTTCTGTCACTTCAGAAATTAAAGGTAGGTCTTCTGTTCCAACTCATAGATTTTGCCTGAGTAATGTTATTTCACCTTATATTTTTAAATAGCACTCTCTGCTATAAATTATGTTTCTGTAAGGAGCTTACACCATTGCTAAATTTGCCCTTTACTCAAGGAATATAGGATAGAGGTATCGGATCATTTGGGCAAACAAATGTGCAAATAATGATCTTAATTCCATTAACGACTTAATCTCAGAAGTACTATGTAAGATTGCATATTTTATTTCTGGAGCTTTTCTCCTTGGGCCTCTGCAGAAAAGGGGCTACCACAGCTGAGTGCAACTACCCTAGTCAACAAAAACAATAAATAAATAAATAGTACGACAGGATCTTAGAATTACATAATTTTGAATTTAAGGCATGAATTAATGTATATTGATCTGTTCAGATTATATACATGGAAGCATACTATAATATGATATTAACCCTGTGAGGCACATATCTCATCTTATCAAGGTAGGACAACATATAAACACAAATCACAAAATGCACACAGATTCTGCTAACCCCAAAGCACACTATACTGAACTGCATTTAAAACCATTGCTTTTTGCTTACATACATATTCCTCCTTCCCAAGGGTAGTCTGCCTGTGAAATTAAATATAACGGAATATAAAACGGGGGTGTAGGAGAAGCTTGAACTCCTGCAAAAACCACATAATTCTATTAAGGGGTCATGCTGCATAAAATTAATTTATTAATTTTCATCAAACTAGTAAAATGTGGACTTGGCAGGACTTAGCAACTGCTATTATGTATTCGGTGATTTTTCATTTCTGCTTTGATAAGATTAAAGATCAGTCATACTCATAAGATTTCCTCCTGACTAAAGATAATCCAGGTTAGAAGGAGAGGAACTAAAAAGACTGTAAATTTGAAAAGACCTTATGTGACTAGATATCATCATTACAAAGTCCCCAGTAGAAGCAAATATGCATTACATTCTTCAGTCCACTGTCAAGTGTGTCACACTTCAGAGGATACAGTTCTTGTCCCATTTATTTCTCTTTTGTGCATATTTAAATATTATATGAGTTGATTAAGTGTCGCAGTGGTGCAGTGGTTAAAGTTGTCACCTCACAGCAAGAAGCTCTCTAGTTCAATTCTTGGCTGGGGTGCTTTCTGTGTGGAGTCTGTATGCTTACATTCTTGTGGGTTTGTACTGCGGTTTCCTCCCACATTCCAAAGACATGCTTCCAGAGTGTTTCTCCCAGGCCCTCCACTGAAAATAGGTTCTGTCCTAGTCAAACTTTCCCAGTCAACAAATGTTAGATAAATAAAAATTAAGTACAAGCTATAAAGCAATTCCAACGCATGGTATAATATGACTTCTCAGTAGTAGGCTTCTGCGCCACTATTTTACTAGCATGATGCACCATAACTCATCCTGATGACAGGAATGCTAAACAGATATAGCAACCAAAGAGTACCTATTTATGTGAGGGTGAACCCCCTGTAACCCTCAGTTAATTACTCTGTCTGTCAGGTAGCTGCTGTTGCTGTGGTAATGTTATGAGAGAAAATGACAATGTCATATATCTGTCAGGCAAATTCTCTGTTGAAGAGTGTTGCATTCCACTGTTTATCACAAGTGTAACCCATCATCTATGAGCTATTCTTTAAAAACCCAAACGTCTCAACCACCTCTGTTTTGGAGGAACATTCCAATTTTCAGGCCTGATTTACTCCTGTGCAGGATGTACCTTTTTTAGGATTATGTCCTGTGTATAGGATTGATTTACCCATTCACGCAATTTTCTGAATCCTTCTCATCAGACATGACTTTTGACACAGAAAACCACACTACATGACCAACATTCTAATGGCACCAATAATTTTAAGAAAAGGGACACGCATCTTGCATCTCTCTTTTTCTGAAATAAAAATAAATGACATTGTGTGGTAGCGTTCTGCAATACAGTTAATTAAAATCAACACATTTTACACTGTCTCTTTGATAACATGCTTATATTTTTCCATATTGTTGTCACTCTTTTTTTTAGATATGTTTCTGTGTAATAACCTACATTCCTACTGGAAGTGGGAAGTGTTATGTAGTATTTGATATTCAAATTTTATGTTAGATGGCCTGTTTTTAGCTGGATGTTCCTATTTTCAGTGCCTGCAGCTTGAGAGGTATGATCAAGTCAAATGATGCTCCATGACAGCTCAATGTGTGCAGCCGGCATATGAATTCCAACTCACCAGCCCCCCCCCCCCCCAAAGAAAATGGACTAGTAAAAGCAGGAGGAAGTACTATCTCACCTGCTTAAGTCCTTACAAGAGAACGGCATGGATTTCTCTCACAAATACATCATCACAAGTCATAAATCTTAACTTGAATAAAGTACAGAGCATTTAGCTTTCTAGTATGACTTGTACATTTCCATACAGAGAGGCATTTCATGTGTTTTTCAATGTGCTGAAGCCTTTATCCTGGACTGTATGCCTGTGTTAATAAGTTGCAGCCACTGCACAAGTTCTGGGAAAAGATTTATGGAAAGGTACCAGATGATGAGGCCATGCCTTATGCATTTATTTCTCAAAATACTGTTATATATATTTTCATCAATGATAATTTCTTTTCCCATAATAACCTTAACAATAACAGTACCATAATTATCAGGTCCTGGACAATAAAAGTTTGCTGGGAAGGTAAGAGACTTGGAAATGTAGGTGGCAAGAAAATCTCCATCTAACGGTGAGTACATAGACCATGGGTGCCATTCTAGGAGGCCTAAACCACTTTTTAAACCTCTGCATCCAAGGAGCTGGAGAAATGTATCTTCTTCAACAGTTCAAAGCATGATTTGTTAAAGTCTCATCATTGATTTGATAAACCTGGTTATTGGTTGATTACTCTCTGTCACAGCACTAATTTGGTTTACCCAGCACATCACGCATTCACTTTATTAACACAATAATGATTAGTTATAAAACAAAACAATAATAACATACATTGAACCAAAGCAAACAACTCCAAATCAATGAGTGACCAGTAGAAGGCAAAGATGCTGACATCTCATCTCCATCTTCTTTAGTCTGTGAAAAAGGCATCACATTAAAATGAGATACAGAAGCTTCTGGATCCCTTGATAAATTGATCATTTTAAATGATATGAGCAGACAGTTACAATCACTCAGCCACTTTGTGAATGCAACTCAGATATCTTATTTTGAGCAAATAAAAACGTGTGTGTATGTGTGTGTGTGTGTGTGTGTGTGTGTGTGTGTGTGTGTTACACTTAAATTCTTCTTGCTATCAGGATTGCAAATGCAGTCTTTGGACATTTATCATATCCTTGGTTATACTGTATGCTATAACATTAGACATTGCATGGATTGATTTAACTCACTGGGGTCTAACCTGTATGAGGCATGATATGTCTCATACTGTAGGATTAGGTAACTTGTTTTTCACTTCTTTCTTTTCCAATCCTCATGAAACTTCTTCTCTAAACCTTTAGTACACAACACTTCATGTACCTCACCTCTGACCCTGACATATTCCATCTGTCTGTCTCTTGTCTTCTTTTTATTTATATTTATGTATGCCCCCCCCCCCCCATATATCTGAAATGCTTTTGGTGAGTAAAATAATGTTCCAATCTTATATGTATATGAGCTATGCATGCACATACATAAATAAATATATACACATACAGATTCATGTAGAAATGATAGGTTAGCCACCTACTGCATAAGAAATATGTCTGTGACCCATATGGGTGATGCTGCCCCCATTACATGCCATTCATATGAGTTAGACTACATGGTTGTGCAAGGCATTGTGGGCAGAATTAATGAGGTTCTCTTCTCCTCTTCTCCCTCTTGTAGACAGTGGTATGCAGACTTCATTGTAGTATACTCTTAAAGTCCAAAAAAATAGAGGTAATACTCCAGGACAATCGAAGCGAACCAGAAACTAAATACAAGAGGTAAAGTAAATCTCCTTTATTGCTTAGAACAGTGAGCGCTTTCGCGTTACCCAGAACGCTTCTTCAGACTTCAGTGTTCTAAGCAATAAAGGAGATTTACTTTACCTCTTGTATTTAGTTTCTGGTTGGCTTCGATTGTCCTGGAGTATTACCTCTATTTTTTTGGACTTTATTCTTGTATTTTGAGGTGATACCTTACCCTGTTGGTGTTTGTTTTATCAAGTAGTATACTCTTATTTTAAAACCCATGTAAGACCATCAGAGTTACAGTGATGTAGCAATCAATCTCTTATTTGATATTGCCATCCACCCTCATTTCTAAGAAGGAACAGGGAACAAAATAACCTCATGAATTCTGCCCACAATTTCCTCCACAACCATATAGATCAAAACCAGCTCCTCCCGAAAAAAACAGGCCACCCTAGTGGGCCTCCAAGTCTAAATAGGTTATTTAACAAAAGGAAGAAACTGATGAACAAGAAGGAAGTTACTCAGCAGAAGAAGAACAGCCTCCACAGCTTGAACAAGCAAATCAGATGCCTTGTAGAGTCTTCTAAAGCTAGTAATGAAGCTGAATTAGCATCCCTAGCTAACAATAATCACAAGGCATACTTTAGCTATGTCTGAAATCTAAAAGAGAAGACCAGACTATGTGCAGAACGTATAGTGGATGGAACCTCTCATACTGAACCTGAGGAAATTGCCAACCTGCTAGATCACAGATTTGGTGCGGACTTCATCCCCCATTGCCACCAGGCCCACCCCAAAGCATACCTGACACCAGTTATCTGCCTAGTATCTCTCAAAGAGGAGGTCATATCCACGCTCTCCAAGGGCAAAACCACAGTCTCTGTGGGACCAGATAGCATCTCAGGCTGCTTACTAAATCTAAAACAAGACCTAGTGGAACTACTTGGTGCTTTCTTTAACCTTAGCCTGAGCAGTGGTTTTGTTCCAGCAGAGTGTAAATCAGCAACAGTAATTCCCTTTCACAAAGTGGGGGAGGGGTCCATCAACTGACACTGGGAACTATAGATTCATAAGTATAACCAGCCTTATTTGCAAGGCCATGAAAAGAATCATCGTGGACCTTATCGATAAGGGCATAGGAGACCTTCAAACTCTTGACCTGACCCAGTTTGGCTTCATTAAGGGTATATCATGCTTATTGAATCTGGTGGACTTCTTTGAGAAAGTCACCAAAGCCCCGGATGGTGGCAAAACAATACATACTGCCTACCTTGACTTAGCGAATGCTTTTGACACAATCCCACACTCAGGTATCATTGGAAATTATTCCAGCTGGGGATTAACCCATATGTCACCAGAATGGTAGTCAATTGTCTAAACAACAGAATGCATACTGTCAAAGTTGCGGATTCCACCTCTACCAGTAGACCAATGGAGTACCACAAGGATCTGCACTGGCCCTCCGCTGCTTGGAATCTATTTCTCTGAAGTCCAGGTGAAAGTAGATGGCCTGTGGCTTGCCAAGTTCGCCAACCATTGAGTCCTCAAATGATAACATATTACAAAAGCGGCTAACACAGACCAATGATTGTTGCCAAAGGCATGGACTAAAACCAAATGCAAAAAGAGTACATTATTATCCCCTTTGGCAATTACAGTATTGACAACAAACCCCCTACGCTTAAACTAAGTTGTGCAAGATTTGGGAATACAGGTGTATAGAAATCAGAACTTCAATCACCATATGTCCATAGTGGTAAGGAAAGCCTTTTATGTTGTGCATATCACAATTAAGGGCATCACATCCAAGACTTAGGATGTTATAACTCCTCTGTACTTGACCCTCATCAGACCAATAACAGAGTACAATGCTACCTTTTGCATCTACTTCACCAGACATGTGCAGCTGCTGGAGAGACCTAAGAGGTTCCTTAGCAAGAAAATTCAGAGCCTCTAAAACATAATCTACATGGAAAGACTGAAAGCCCTGTCACTGTACTGTGTATCCTACAGGCTGCTGAGAAGTGACTTGTGCCTGGCCTACAACGTGGTCTCTGACTCGGCCCTAATGGAAATGTTGCACATCTGCAAATCAAAATCCAGGGATCTCAACCTAGCCTGTGACATTAACAGAGCATGCTGGGAGACAGATATATCTCTCAGAGATTGCTGCTCCTCTGGAATAAACTGCCAATTCACATGAAGCAGATTTCCCCAATAACCCTATTCAAATGCAACCTAGACTCATGGATGGGAGACCATAAATTCACACTGGGGTTGGCACCTATGTCCCTCATGGACAGGGGCAGTCAGTGCTGATCATAGGCTCGCTCTGCAAATAATGACCATCTAACAAAAGGTCAGTTAGGGAACATAGGTATAACAGACTATGCTTGTAAAGACTCTAGAGCCATTAGCCTATTAACCTCCTATGAACCTATGTTCATTCACACATTGTCATGTCTGTTTAGAATGGTCCGCAGCAGTGGTTTTACATGACACAGAAAGAAGTTGCCAGATTACTGTTCATTTAACATACTACTCTGCATGATCTGTACCAACCACTGTCTGCACATGCAGCCATACATGCACAGCTATCCCATTACACAGCCACCTGATGACAGGATGTAAAATCTGTAATGTGTGCTTCATTTGCATAGAATGTTTTACCTTAACTTTATAGTGAGACAATGTAAACTATAACTCTGGGGCAGGGTTCTTTGGTGATTTTGAGAAACAGCACTGGTCTGTTCTCAGGTATCCTTTTCTCTGTTGCCTCTGAGCTGAGTTTTTCTCTGTGGGCATTATACAGTTCATCTGGGAACTCTTGTGACATATGCAGAATCAAACCTTGTGATGTTGTACTACAACACTTTCCAACACTTGAGCTATCTGCCTGAGATCCATGATAGCATCTTTGGACTGACTATTCTCATTTTGTATTTTATGTCATCCATCTTTACAGGACCTGCATGTAGTGTTGGTTTATAGGTTCATAGGTAGGTACCTTGGCTTTCGCCACCCAAGAAAATTATTTTCCTGTGCCCCCGTCGAGCAGAGCCACAGAAGTGATACCCAGGGTGAATTTCCTATTTCCCACCCAATCATCAAGATTTTTCTTGAAGAGTGCTAATGAGGAGCTTTGTTTGATATAGATAGGTAGTTTGTTCCAGAGTATGGGAGGTCTCTGGGACAGGAATATATCCCTCCAGCATGTTCTGTTTATTGTGGTGATAAGGTTTAGGCCCCTAGAGTGTGTAGCTTGGAGGGATTGGGATTTCTTTAAGTGGAGCATGTCCAACAGCTCTGGGTTTGACATAGATTTGTATGTTAGGCAGAGATCGCCTCTGAGCAGGCGATATGCAACGGAGTAAACCTAGACTTTTTTGAGATGGTCTGCATAGGGCATCTGTTTGAGGCCAGTAATCCAATGTTGAATTACCCAGCCTTTTAGAATTTGGCACTTAGTTGTCATTGTGATAGAAGTGATGCCCATGTATCCATGCTGAAATATTCAGATTTGGAATACAGAGTATTGAAAGACTGAAAATATAGGAGAAGAAAAGTAAATATTAATATCACCCTTCTCCTATAAACTCACCCCTCAATGAGGGGAACAATCCTCTCACACCCCCAAACCTATAATACCAGCTGTGAGATCACCATATCTCAAAGAAAAGGGAATATTCTGAGAAATGGCAATCTTGGACTTTGTATGTGTAAGGCCAGATTTTCAGTAATTCGGTATCCACATCTCAGGACTTGGCAATCCGAGTCACAATGTTTTAAAAGGTTACTAATACCCACTACTTACTTTCAGGGACACCTTGACAAGAAGTTTTTAAAAATATAGTTGTCCTAGCAGGCACTTGCACATGCTCCTAATGGGATTTAACCACCAAAAAATCTGTACAATGGAAATCACACTGGCTTGCACCAAAGTCAATGAAAATAAAGATTCAGATGTGCGGTGGAATAAAAATCAGGAATCGTGTATAAAAATCAGGAATCATGTGAGTGTTGTGTAATGAAAATCATCATGAAATGAAAATTAGGTCATGTGAGTATAGTGGAACAAAAATCAAGTTGCATGGGAGCATGGTGGAATGAAATTTAGGGGTACTGTGGATGTGGTGGGATGAAAATCAGGAATCATGTTAGTGTGGTGGGATGAAATTCAGGAGTTGTGTATGTGGTGGAATGAAAATCAGGAGTCATGTGAGTGCAGGGAATTAAAGTCAGGAGTCGTGAGTGTGTTGGAAAGAAAATCACGAACCGTGTGTGTGTGGTAGAATGAAAACCAAGTCACCATACCTCTCAACTTCTTAGAGCAAGACATCTGGACAAAGCCATAAATAATGGGAGATAAAGGCCCAAAAATAGGGACAGTTTTTAATATTGCTCTTGCAGTTGTAGAAAATTGATATAATAACAGGTTTTGCATTAAAATTAATTTTCTGAAGGGTATGAAGTTTGAAACTCAAATGTCTGTCGATATTTTCTGACTTTAATCCCCACCAATTTGACAAAGATTGGCCAGAAAAACAAAATTTTATGAGAAACAGACCAAATATATGAAGGAAAAATCTAGGCATTCTGTGGAAACCTGGTCAGTTGAGAGGTATGCAAGTCACATATGAGTGTGGTGGGATAAAATTCAGGAGTACTGTGGGTGTGGTGTAATGAAAATCAGGAATCACTTTAGTGTAAAATTCAGGAGTAATGTATGTGGCGTAATGAAAATCAGGAATCACTTTAGTGTAAAATTCAGGAGTAATGTATGTGGTGTAATGAAAATCAGGAATCACTTTAGTGTAAAATTCAGGAGTAATGTATGTGGTGTAATGAAAATCAGGAATCACTTTAGTGTAAAATTCAGGAGTAATGTATGTGGCGTAATGAAAATCAGGAATCACTTTAGTGTAAAATTCAGGAGTAATATATGTGGTGTAATGAAAATCAGGAATCACTTTAGTGTAAAATTCAGGAGTAATGTATGTGGTGTAATGAAAATCAAGAATCACTTTAGTGTAAAATTCAGGAGTAATGTATGTGGTGTAATGAAAATCAGGAATAACTTTAGTGTAAAATTCAGGAGTAATGTATGTGGCGGAATGAAAATCAGGAATCACTTTGGTGTAAGATTCAGGAGTAATGTATGTGGTGTAATGAAAATCAGGAATCACTTTAGTGTAAAATTCAGGAGTAATGTATGTGGCGGAATGAAAATCAGGAATCACTTTAGTGTAAGATTCAGGAGTAATGTATGTGGTGTAATGAAATTCAGGAATCACTTTAGTGTAAAATTCAGGAGTAATGTATGTGGTGTAATGAAAATCAGGAATCACTTTAGTGTAAAATTCAAGAGTAATGTATGTGGTGTAATGAAAATCAGGAATCACTTTAGTGTAAGATTCAGGAGTAATGTATGTGGCGGAATGAAAATCAGGAATCACTTTAGTGTAAAATTCAGGAGTAATGTATGTGGTGTAATGAAAATCAGGAATCGCTTTAGTGTAAAATTCAGGAGTAATGTATGTGGCGGAATGAAAATTAGGAATCACTTTAGTGTAAAATTCAGGAGTAATGTATGTGGTGTAATGAAAATCAGGAATCACTTTAGTGTAAAATTCAGGAGTAATGTATGTGGTGTAATGAAAATCAGGAATCACTTTAGTGTAAAATTCAGGAGTAATGTATGTGGCGGAATGAAAATCAGGAATCACTTTAGTGTAAAATTCAGGAGTAATGTATGTGGCGGAATGAAAATCAGGAATCACTTTAGTGTAAAATTCAGGAGTAATGTATGTGGTGTAATGAAAATCAGGAATCACTTTAGTGTAAAATTCAGGAGTAATGTATGTGGCGGAATGAAAATCAGGAATCACTTTAGTGTAAAATTCAGGAGTAATGTATGTGGCGGAATGAAAATCAGGAATCACTTTAGTGTAAAATTCAGGAGTAATGTATGTGGCGGAATGAAAATCAGGAGTCTTGTGCAGTGGAATGAAAATTAGGAAACTTTGTGTGTAGTAGAATAAAAATTGCAATGCAAGTGTGTGGAAGGAGATGAGGAATAAGCACTATATGCCAGCAGACATAAAGTTAGGTTACCTGCCACCTCCAGGGCATTCCCTGCCCTGACACAGCATGATATCGTCTTTCACTAGTGAACTCTGTACTTAGTTAACAGAGCAAAGACGGATGAAGAGTGTGTAGCCAGAGGGTCCCTTGAAATGCCCTACTTTCAAACAAATGCAGTGAACACCAATGATTTGAGCTCCAGGCACTGTAGTGTGAGGAAGCACCATACTTTTCTGAGTTCTACATCTACCTGATGTAATGCAAGATCCTTGATTCCAACTGCGCTGTAACTGACACGATGGATTCCTCATTTGTCCTCAAGGAGTTTCACTTTACTGAACCAACTGCCAGCAGCCATGCCACATTTCATCATTATCAACTAGGCAAGTGATAGGGAATGATGTAGTAACTGAGAACCCTGATAATATCTGCATGTGCAGAAACATGTACGTATGAATGATTACCCTGGTGGGGTTCACCTTTTTTTGTTAGTTTGCGTACATGAGACATCTGTTTGACAAGGCATGCATTTTACTTAATGCTATGTTGCTCAAATCATTTTCAAAAGAAAGTTTTTACCTGCATTATGACATAGAGAAACTGCATGCGTTTGAGCTTCTCCTTCCAGCTTATGACTGAATGATGAGAACATTGCAAAGTTATGTTAGCAGGATGAGAATTGGTGATGCCATTATAAAAGGTCATGGTCTTTATTATGGCAATGGGTGAAAAGTAAATCTTATTTCATGCACCTTCTGGTGCTTTTGTGAAGACTGCCTAATTACAGACTACAACTTATCAGGACTGCAAAAGTCATATGCATATGGCTCAAGAATATAAAAGAACCTGTATCTGGCAAGCATGGAGGGGCCTGAATTAAACTGGCATATTAGGTTCTTGATGTTGCTGGTAGTGGGATTGGGTATGCCCACCCTAGGGCAGGGAGAAGAGATGGTCACAGGCTGAATGACTCATGCCAGTGGTAATTAGTTTCAGTACATGATTTTTGCACCAGTTGTTTATTTGGGTCAAACCTTCCAGTAGGCTGGCTAAGTCATTTGGGGATTCAAGGACTGCTCCAAGGTTGCAGTCATCTGAAAATGTAGTCAGGCAGAGCCCTTTTGTATTGGCTTTTACTTCAGGGAAGTAGATGTCAATAAAGAGAGGTCCCCTGTGAACTCCAAAGGTGATTGCCTCTTTGTGGCGGTAATGTCTCTTATTTTGATCTCTTGCATCCTATCTTTGAGCCAGCTGGGAATCCATTGGGTGATGTAAGGTCACCAGAGGCTATAATTAGTTATTTCTGATTTTCCAAACTGACTACTTGTTGTAAAAGATCATAGCATTCTAGTAATTTGACTGCATTCTAGCTACAGATTCAGAAACACAGAATACAGGAACATTTCCATTGAATTTACAAATGAGGTACATACACTGTCTTAGAGAACAAATTGTATTACATTTAATAATTACCACAGCACCTTCTCTTCAATCAGAGAATACCACCACTACAGTTAAGACATAATTAAAGCAAAAGAAATGCAGCTATGGGGATTAACCTGAAGTCTGTGCTGTCAGACAAAAGATACTTTATTAATTGCAGGTCACTGCATGACTTGTTTTCAGGAAGACATCATTAAATGCAGATAATATGCAGATGTGAATTTGCTGATAACAAGTTTGTTTATAAGTGCAATAGCATAATCTTTGTATGGGATTTGGAAATTCAATTGCCACATTGACTGATTAGTTCGTAGTGGCTGAAGATGAAATTTGGGATGATATTTTCCTTTGTGAAAGTAAAAATCCTGAAGTGCAGTGTGAGTACAATAGACAGGGAATGATGAAGAGGGTCTTCCCTTTGTAACAAGTTTCACGTTCACACCTTCGTACCTAGAGGTGTATGTCCATTTTCTGAATTTGTGGAGAATTTTTTGCATACTGATAACTGCATAGACTCATAAGTTTATGTAATGTTTGGTATGACTTGAGAACTAATACTTAACTATGTGCCTTCATGGCTTTGTTTAATGGTTGAAATGCTCGAGAGTAGGACTGGCCATTTTTTCTGTAGGATCTCATGGGTGTCTGCCATTTTTAGAATGCCCTGAACATTACTAAATATGAAATCCCAACTTAGTAGCTAGGCTCATGCATTCCTTAGGACATGCAGCTATGTTTTGGAAGACGTCCTCCAATTATTTCATCTGTTTGGGTGTGCTGAAGTGATGGCCTCATGCCACAGAAATAACTATATTGCAGACTATAGCCGAGAAAAAATGATGCTGCATTAGGAAACCATTATAAGGAAGCACAGTGCTGGTTTTCAAACCCTGGCCTGCAGTTTATAAAACAGTTAAGAAAACAGGCAGCGTTTATATGCCTTAAAGTCTGCCTCCTTATCTTCCTAAAGTCAACATTCATCCTCTTCTAATTTGATCTATTCATTACATTCACAGCATGTACCGTTAAATGGCAAGATCCTCTATGATGCCAAGCAGGTTATATTACAGGCACAAAAGCATTATTGTAGTCTGCAGTGATGGGTAATAGCAAACAGGAAAAGGTCAGATGCCATAAGCAAATGGCAGCTTACAAATACTATGAACTCAGCTTACATGCCTTAAAAGGTTGATGGCAGTATAATGAAAACCTCATGAATCTCATTTTCATTTTGTGCAATTACACGACAGAACTGTAGTCTCTGCCTCAGTTTTCAAAATGCTCGGATATGGATATGAACTAATCAGTACCTTTGCAAGCATCCAGTTCCTGATAAAAAGGACAAGGACACTTTCTGTTTGCCTTTCCTTATCAATGATATCTTACACTATGTAGTGTATGTGTGTGTGTGTGTGTGTGTGTGTGTGTGTGTGTGTGTGTGTGTGTGTGTGTGTGTGTGTGTGTGTGTGTGTGTGTGTGTGTGTGTGTTTGGAATCAGGATGGTCTGAAAGATTTCTTACCTTCTTTGCTGACTTACTTTTTTTTACTTTTAATATGCTTTCCACGTAAACCAGCAAAAAAAAAAAAAAAACGAAAAAACCTACTATAAAGCACTAGTTCCTTCATTAGCCTAGGCAAGACTATATATCACAGCAATGTTATGTAATGAGGATATAAAATCTGTGCATGTCTTCCATGATGGACATTTTTATATATTTTTATAGAACCATTGATAACAGCACAATTTTGATTAAGAGTCAGAGTGATTACGTGTTATTTCATAAGAATTTGCATATATTTCTAAATTTCTGATTAAATTAGGCATTATTCTCTAGATTTTGACATTACAACTAGAGTATTTTAGGGAAAAATATCAATCAGTGTGATAGATTTACCATTTTTTCTTTTCTGTGTGTTCTGTTTTTTATTTTTACAGTAGGTTCTTTATGGCAGACAGACTATGAGCTGATTCCTTTCAGAGTCAAAGTTCAGCTAACTAAACCTGATATGCCCTAAACAGTATAAACATACCTACATGTTAGCTGCCTTAACCCATGTAAATGCTTGAATCTGCTTAGGATGGAACAAACTCAATGATTTAAACCTGCATATTCTTCTTGATGTTTTGTATATTGTACACGAACTATTGTTTTCTAAAATGTATGAGGTAGCATACAATCAGGAGGCACCCCTTTACTAAAAATAATGTTTTTGCTTTATTTGTCATTTAATTACTTAAGGCTGGACTAGGGTGAATTATTTCAAAGGGTTCAGCCCACATGTGTGTATTTTGTGGTATGCACAAGTAATTATAATGCACATTAACTATGTTAAACAAATACCACTCTTAATTACTTCCACTAAACAAGGTCTGCATCTTACATTACATGTCAGTGACACTTTTCCTCTGTCTGAGATTATAGATACCTAGGATCAACTTTTTATCTTCAGAAATGTAATGGGAAAGTAACATTGCTAAGCATGGCTGACACACGACTATAAAAAAATGTGGCAGTGTGTGGTCACTGATAATGACACTAGTTTGTCTACTTACAAATGCTGAGTGAATCTGGTAATAACTACATCACAATAAAAATAAGAAAAGCTCGTAAGTTCAGACTGTCAGATCAGAAGCAACCGATGCCTTACAGCTTTTTGACAAGAAAAGAAGAAACATACCTGAAGTCCTTCATCCAATTTGCCATGTTTGTGGACCTGGACGTGCTTGTTGTTCAGTGTATATTGATCAGCAAGCAGCTCTCCCTCACACACACACACACACACACACACACACACACACACACACACACACACACACACACCTTAAATATAATGGCAGGCTTTGGTGCGCAGGGTATCACACAGAGTGGTGATGCTTTTTGTAAGAACATAACGTGCCAATTTTAATGGATAAGCATTTTGTTGGCACTGAATCATGCTTATTTATAAAGCTGTTTAGCAACTTATAATTTTTTTCAAGAACTTTAACTTTCTAGCGGGAGTTCAGGTTACTGCAAAGAACACCTGTTGGTTAATGGTTAGCAGCACCACAAATTAGTTAATGGATAATTTGTGACCTTTAACACTGTAGATTTTCTTCAGATGTATCCTTTATGAGTGACCATTTTATAACTGCTGTCTGGACTAAACACAAACCACCAATACTGCTCTAAGGGGAGGATACACTTCAAAATCTGTAGTTCATCTTCCTTTAATCTGCAACTACAAATTGCTGCTTGGCTGTTGGACCTCATTTAAAAAAATATCATGCTCTCTATTTTAGTCTACTGGACAGTTTTCTAAACCAGTTGCTTAATATATATGTATTTGTGTGTGTGTGTGTGTGTGTGTGTGTGTGTGTGTGTGTGTGTGTGTGTGTGTGTGTGTGTGTGTGTGTGTGTGTGTATGTGTGGATATGTGTGTGTGTGTGTGTGTGTGTGTGTGTGTGTGTGTGTGTGTGTGTGTGTGTATATATATATATATATGGGTCTACTTCTAATGACCGAAACGCCGATTCGCTGACAGTGAAATCACCGACACCAAACGACCGACAACGCAGTTGACCGACACGCTCGAATCCCGACAGACGGAAGACCGACAAGGGGAATGTGTAAGCGCGACCTGGTAAGTATGCGATAGTGAGGGATTTAGGAGTAGGGAGCGGACAGGTAAGTGTGCAATACTCAGGGATGTAGGGTTAGGGTGTGTGATAGGTGAGTGTGCGGTAATGTCGGAGCTTGGGGTTGGGGTGTGTAAGTGAGTTAGGGTTAGGGTGCAGGTAGGGAGAGTGTGCGGTAGTGTCGGAGCTTGGGGTTCGGGTGTGTAAGTGAGTTAGGGTTAGGGTGCAGGTAGGGAGAGTGTGCGGTAGTGTCGGAGCTTGGGGTTCGGGGTGTGTAAGTGAGTTAGGGTTAGGGTGCAGGTAGGAGAGTGTGCGGTAGTGTCGGACCTTAGGGTTAGGGTTTGGGTTAGGGCTAGTGGATATGTGTTGTAGTGTACTGTGTTGTTTACGTGTAGTGTGTCGGTGTTATGGTGTTCGGTGTTTCGCGTTGTCGGGTTTGTGTGTTGTCGGTTTTCTGGCGTCGGTGATTTCTGTGTCGGGGAATCGTTGGTTCGGTCTTTAGAAGTAGACCCATATATATATATATATATATATATATATATATATATATATATATATATATCTTTATAGAGAGAGGTAAATATAGTTATAACTAAATACATTTTTGGTGTAAATATCCACAGTCTGTCACACATGCAAGCAAATGTAACTTGATAAAGTCACACACATTTTTTCAAGGTGTCTGTGCTTATGCATAATATTCATATGGTCTATAATTTTTTTATATTATAATTCCTTTATTAGGTGGCAGACATACAAAAACAATCATTTAAATAATGTCTTCACAATTGGCAGACGCCTTCTGGACATAAAGATTTCCCAAAGAAGTCATCCCTCATTGTAAACTATCACTTGCTGGTTCAGTATCTAATCAAGAGTCACAGTCATAACTATTTCTTTCTCCATCACCAGTTTCATGCAATTACTTGAGAAAAGAACAGTGCTAGGTGATAGTATGTTATCCATATGTCACTGTATAACTGTGCCTTTTATTTTACTTGTCTAGGAGGGCTCTGAGCTGAATAAAAAGTCATGCTAGTGTTGCTTACTCTTTATACCTAATATAGTTTGTTCCTGATGAAAACTGTGCTCCTTGCTCCCCTTCTAGAATAAGCATAGTTTCTCATATTGTCTTTCTCCCTCTGGACTCTTTGCCTAATCTGTTCATTGGTTTTCTTCATGGGATTGGTTATGCATGGTATTTTATTGCAGAAGCTGTATTAAGACAGCACACTGGCCATTTTAACAAACCATAAGGATCAATGGATGCTTTTTTAGCCTCTGAGCATGCACCTTATCTGCTTTTTATTCCAATAAATTTAACTCCTATTTACAGTCTTTGACTTTGCTAAAGTTGTATATAAAGAACTCCATTAGTTCTCTGGTTTGTGGCCAAAGTAGAATTACATTTATATGTGTAATTCTTTGACACTTCTTACCTCTTTAAGTTGATGGCTTTTAAAAGGTGGACCATTATCAGTTGTTTGTTCAAGTTTTCAAAAAGTAGTAAATGCCTTACCAAGAACTAGAACTCTTCCATATGAGGATTTAGAAAGTATTCTATCACTGTGACTCTTGAGTAGCTATCAGCAAGAATGCCAATGTCACAGTGGCTTATAGAAAACTGTTCTCACATTTTCTCATATCAGTCCAAAGCTCTTTAGAGAGTTCCAACAGTTAGATATTACCATTTTGTTTAGTGGTGGATTTGCTGGCATAGTAAAGCCTATCTGCATTCCTTGTATTGCTTCATCTCCACTTGGAAACAGATTTTCTTCTTAATACAGAGTTCACTTTCAAAGTTCCTAAAAAGTCCCATCAGATATTATTTGTATATTTCTCTGGAGTTCTATGAGTATGATATGTTTACAACTTTTGAATAAATATTTACCACTCTTGGAGACAATGTCTACTCTAGATTTCTCATTTTCTAATGTTTCTACATTGAGATTCCCTCCTCTTTTCTTTTTACATTTATTTCTACAAAACAATGTCTGTTATGCCTAATTCTGTGTTGTAAACAGGTAAAATCCTGACTATTAACCAGATAAACTGAGGTCAGTTATCAGCTCAGGAGCTGTAGACTCCACATGAGATAGGGGTTGGTTCCAGCTCGCCCTTCCTGTAGGAGTGGGGGGACCCTGTGATCACACCTAATTCACATACTCTGTAATACCAGGGGACAAGATGAGGGTGTGGTTCTATGTAGATGAGGACACTCACTTGTGGCATCAAGTCATTCCCAGCTGGATTATGTAGCCCAACACACACGAGGTCATTAGGGCATATCACAAAGCCCCAGCATAAACAGTGTAAGAGATGATGCAGATGACCTGTTCCTCTCATTATCAGATCATTGAAAATATCTGCTTCCCACATCAGTAAGGCAGCACCCGCAGAAGTGAAGTACATGGAGTGGAAGTTGGACAAAATGGTAGGCTTCCTAACAGCTGCTGGTATGCTGTGGTACTTGGAGATGGCAAAGCTGTGTCTTTTTCATTTACATCTCCTAAGTCTCTCAGTGCTAATGCACTAAGTGCAGCATGTGTAAATAATTCTGCTGTTAACTCAGAGTATCTTTGCAAGCAGTTATCTAGATTTTCCTTTCCTTTTTATACTATACTTAAAGTTCATAGTACTCTAAAGACATTTTCTCGTTATCAAAGTTGTACACATACCTATTCTGACACAGCCATACAATCTCTTTTCCTCCCAAATCTCAATATAAAGTTTTTGAACAAAATATAGAAAATAATATTTATCATGGAAATGTATTACAAATATTATGGGATTGATCAAAACACAACTAACAGTATAACTAAATGAAGTATTTACATGAAGTGCTTGAACACTCAAAGGAAAACACATTAAAGCTTAAGCCAAAAGACATTACTATTACTAATAAGAATAAGACAAAAAAAAGCCTGAATATATTATCACAGAATATTTTTTTATTTAATATAACAGGGATATCTTTATCAAATGTTTGAATTCCACCGTATTACTTTCAGGTTTATGTTTGATCATATTAATTCAGTTTTGGAACACAGCAGTGGTTATGTCAAGAAATTCCATAAAAACGCGTGTAGTCTTTTTTTTCCAGTTCCTGGTTATGATTTTGCATGCAGTAGACAATGTACACCAAAAGAGGGTGCTGAGCTTTAGTAATAAAAGGGATACTGAGATTTTAAATATTATCAAGTACTTCACTGTGGTTGATGGTATCTCCAGAGATACTACTCTGAACAACAAAGGGCAAAAGTTTCCTGCTTGGGCTTTTTATCATCCATTTTTATATATACATATACATATACATACACACACACACACACACACACACACACACACACACACACACATATATATATATATATATACATATATATATATATATATATATAGATGGGTCCACTATGTAATCTTGAAATACTGAAATCCTTAATTTCAGTATTTAGAAATGACATAGCCGAAAACCCAAGCACAACTCACAATTCCGAAACCACATAACCTCAAAATTCAAAATCTTGAAACTATGTTACACATACAGTACACACATAAACAAGCACAAAACTCCCCTCCACAATCAGGTAAATGCTTCTACACTATAGATAAGTAGGGAGGCAAGCCCCCCTACACCCCCATAAGGAGGGCTGCGCCCACCACACCCCCCTACTTATATATTCTAACTCCAAGATTGCCCAAACAGAAACACAAATGAAACTCACACCCGCACATCTTACAGTCCCTCACACACACACATCACAGTCACAACACGCACTTACACACACTAAAGCCCCTAACCAACACATTTACACACACAAACTTACCTAAATTCAACCCATCCATCCACACACCGCACTAGCGGTAGCAGAAATTCAACATCTCTGTGCTTCGGGATTTTAAATTTCAAGTTTCTGCGTGTTTTGGAACTTTGAGTTTTCGGCTATGTAATTTCGAAATACTAAAATTCGAGATTTTAGTATTTCGAAATTACATAGTGGACCCATATAGATATATAATATGCGTAGACATACACACACACACACACACACACACACACACACACACAAGCACATACATATATATAAAATCAAACCATCCAAGTTGGAAATTGCTGGTGGAAGGTTTGTTGTGTTTTTATCTGATTGGACTGAGAAATTAACTGTGTAAAAGAAGCCTTTCATCCTGCTGGAATACAAGCAATGTGCAAATACAGTTCCCCATGCCTTGTATATAAGAAAACTTCTACAGTTTAAAATGCTCTATAGGAAAAGCTCTCCACAGTCTCTTACTGTTCACAACTACTTGAAGAACTGCCAGTTTGTGCAGAGGGCAGTACCACTGCAGTTTATCTTACAGTATCCTATTAAACACACTCTCTTTGACCTTTGACTCTCCCTTGCTCCTTCCTATCTACTAAGGATCTGGTATAATGGATAGGCACTTCCCTGTCATCTCTGTTTTTGGTCTGGTGGATGCAGACATCCTGAGGCAGTGTAATAACTGCTTAATGTTCACTGACAACCATTTAATTTTAGAACAGATACAGTGCATGAGAATTGTAGATACAAAATGTCCTTGGAGACAAAGCTCTGACATAAACACACCAAAAATGAAAACCAGGTTGTTAGCATTGCACCCAAAACACTCACTACCAACACTAAGGTAAAAACACATAGGCCAGCAATATGCAGAGGTACTCACCTGTAATCTACCCGAACCTCCAAGACCTCCTAAAAGCATCTCTCTGTGGCCCTGTGCACACCTAAAAAAAACAGCACCTCACAAAACACATAACTATGAAAATCACAATAGCCCCACTTCCAAGCACATAAGGCAACACACCACACAGCCTAACATTCTAGTTATTGGACATTCCATTGTAACACATACTGATGTCCCCCTTACCAGGCTAAACAAGGAGAAGATCACAGTGAGCTGTCTGTCTGTCTGGAGCCAGGATCCACCAGATCACACATGCACTTAGGTCTTTAAACCACAAGTACCAGTATGACACGTCATAGTCCATGTGGGCATAAACGGCCTAAGATGTACCTCAGTGGACTATATGAAGAGAGACATGATGGAGCTTTCTGAATATACATCCCAGGTGTGTATGAATCCAGCCTTCAGCAGCATCCTACGTTCACCTATGATGATGATGATGATGCCACAGTGCCAGAAATAAATTACTGACTTCAACAATTGGCTTAGTTTCTGATGTCACAACACAGGAATCCAAGCCTGGGGAGACATGATCAACAAACCACGATGCTTTCCCAGAGACGGTTTTCACTTGTTATCACTTGGCTTCTGGATACTGGAAAAAACTTTATCTATCCCCTTAGTGCTTTTTTTTAGGCTGTGCCAAGTTGCTAAACCCTTCAACATAACAAAAATCACTCATGACTACCTAAATGTACTGCTGCTCAATGCTAGGAGTTTAAATAAAAAACTCCACTCCCTGGAAGCACTCCTCAGCCTGGAGAATGCAGATATATATGTCATCACAGAAACATGGTGCAGCACCATATAAGGCACCCCAGCTATCAAAGACTAGAATGACTTTTATACATTTTGATCACCCTAATTTCAGGATAAACCAAAGGGAGGAGGTCTCTCAGTGTTAATAAAGGACAAGTTCCCTGCTAGACTGATCCAGCAACATGACTCACTTGAGCTACTCTATCCCCAACTAACTATAGGTGCAAACCCCTATCATATCCTTGCTAGCTTTAGATCCCCTAACAGTCTGGAAAAAACACACCTCCTACCTAAACCTACTGGAGTCTCTTAACATTCAGCCTGACACCATATTTATGGGTGACTTCAACTACCCCCTCTATAAACTCAGACTTATCATCATCAGCCCCCTTTTTCCCACTTTTTCTACATGGGGTCAGGGTATTGTGTTAACTCTTGCCAACTCTCTTGATTCAGTGGCACACTTCTGCCTTCTTTCACACTCATGCTTGACTGTTGCAGATCTTCTTTCACACAAACCATCTACCCCTTTGCTGGACATCCTCACTTCCTCTTACATTATTCCTGTCTCTCCCAAATCTTCCTCACCAGATTGTATTCTGCTTTTCTACATGTGCCCAAACCACTGTAATCTGTTCTTTGATCTTTTCTGCAATTGGAATTACTTTGGCTTCTGCTCTTATGTCCTTATTTCTTCGTCTGTCCCACAGTGTGCATCCTACCACCTTTTCAGGCACTGCATTTTCATCACCTCTAGCTTCTTCAACTGTTCTGCCTTTATTGCCCAGGTTTCTCTACCATACAGTAGTACTGGTCACACCACTGTCTTGTATACCTTAGTTTTCAGCTTCTTTGCAATTCTTCTGTCATAGACTACACCTGATACTCTATGCCAGTTGCCTGCAGCCTCTCTAATTCTAGCTTTAACCTCTTCATTTAGAATGCCCTTCTCTTCAACCACCCCTCCCAGATACTTAAAGCTGTTTACCTGTTCCACTATCTTCCCTTCTATCTCTCTTCTCAGCTTCTTCTGATTTCCCCAATTTGCTGCCATTATGCCATCTTATCTGTGCTTAGTTTCATCCCATGTGCCTTGCTGTCTCACTGCAAACATCCAGTCAGTTATGCTGCATCCTGATCTGAATCCAAACTGCACATCTCCCATCTTACATTCTACTACTCTGCATATCCATTTATCAATCACCATCTCCAAAACTTTCATGCAATGTGGTGGGAGTTTGATGCCTCGGCACTGCCCACAGTTGTGGATGTCCCCTTTGTTCTTGTACACTGGCATGGGTATGTTTATTCTCCAGTCATCTGGGATATGCCTTTCTCTCCACACTGCTATTAGTACCCTTAGGAGCTATTTCTCCCCTATTTCACCCAGCACCTTTATCATAATTGATGTAACCTCCTCTGACCCTGCTGCTTTCCCTGACTTCATCTTCCTTAGTGCTGTTCTTACTTCTTCTTCTCTCATTGTAGGCTGTTTCTGGGGTAGTACAATTTCAAAATATTCTTTCCATCTGCCTTTGATGTCCTGTAGATTCGTGAGCAGGTTGTTACTGGCATTCCTTATGAAGGGTGTCTGACTATCTTCTTTATCTTATACAACCCATAATTCACTTGCTCAGAGGTTTTTGGACTTCTACAATGCAAACACCCTGGAGCAACTAGTTAGCTCCCCAACTAGAAGTACAAATATCTCAGACCTAGTACTCATGAACATGGGAGGATGCTGCTCCCACCTATTCATGAACTCCTCCCTGGTAAGAGCTGACCAAAAAATGATCTTTAGTATTAAAACTAACTTGGAACCCCAAAACTCTAAACCTGTTAAGAACTTTGCTAAGGCCAATTACCTCAAACTAAGTGACAGCTTATTAAACTTCCAATCCCCTCTGAACCTGGATGACACTGAGGCCTATTCTGAGCTATACACAAAAGCACTGTGCAACCACATTCATAGCTACATAATGGAGGCAGTACCTGTCCAAGTCAAACCTATGATTACTGGCAAAAATAAACCACCCTGGTGGACACCTAGAGTAAATAAGCTATTCAACAAA